>NC_053493.1:304733071-305033071 GCF_905171775.1 Rana temporaria | reverse complement strand
AGGCTTCTGACGGTCGCATCCATCGCGTCACTAGTAGCCGAAAGAAGCCGAACGTCGGTGCGGCTCTATACTGCGCCTGCGCACCGACGTTCGGCTTCTTTCGGAAAATCGTGACGCGATGGATGCGACCGTCGGAAGCCTCTCGGAAGACTGTCAATCAAAATAGGAACGCCCAGTCCCGCAGCCCATACCCGGAAGCGGGGGAGAAGATGCATCTCGTAAACCGTAAGTACAGCTCATATTTTAAAACAACTAGCCGATTCATCTAGACAAAACGAGCATGAAGCTAAGAGGAAAAAGTATATTGTACGGGTGAACCTCCGCTTTAAGCTTTGACAAAAAAAAATGGAAGTTGATTGGTTTCTATATAAAGCTGCACCAGATTTTGCACTCTCCAGCTGTAGTAAATCAACCGATACTGCCTGCTACTGATGATCTTTTTTGTATTTCACTATCCGCTAGCAATTAGATTATCTCCCTCAGTGCCAGTCTGAGTTATCTGATATAACTGTCTGTCGCTTGTAATTGTAATATGAATAGAGGTGTATTGGAGGTGATGTATCGTGTCATGCCAACCTTTGGAATCCACATATTGGTAAAGTACATAAAGTGAAACTGTTAGCATGTGTAACCATGCAAATAACTAGGTATATTTTGTTACCCATTGAGCAACACAGGATGATAGTAATTCCTAGCTATTGGGGGTGTAGTGACACATTCAGGAGGTTTGGACACTGGCAAACAAAAAACATTATTAATCAGAATTAATCAGTTTTATTCAGTAAACATGATTGCTTATACCATTGAAATTTACTGGTATAAGCAATCATAATGTGAAAAAAAAAGTCCTGATCACTTCCCCAGAGAAGTACAATATTACTATGTATTGCTCTGGTCATAGTGTAATAAAACACAAAACTATTTTTTATTATTTATTTTTTCACATACTGTAAATGCACTTTTTTTTTTTTTTTTCAAACGTTTCGGCCTTTTTTCGTGTATTTAGCAACAAATAAAAAACCCAGTGGAGATTAAATACCACCAAAAGCTTTACTTATGTGGAAAAAAAAATTGGCTACAGTGTTGCATGACTGTGCAATTGTCATTCAAAGTGGGACAGCGCCGAAAGCTGAAAATTGGCCTGGTCAGGAAGGGGGTAAAAGTGGCCAGTATTGAAGTGATTAAATACAAGACAGTTTGTTGGCATAATCGGTCATATTTTCAATAGCAAAGCCAACGATTTCTGCCAGGGTATGCAAATGTCTGAGCACACCTGTATGTTTTTCTACTATGCAGAATTTCCATATGTACTCTTTAAATATCATCTGAATGAACTATCAATTTTCACTTTCCCAGAATGGGAATGGCCAGATAAACCATCAATTTTCAGTTTCTTGAATGGGAATGGCCCAACTTGTTTCAAAGCATTTTTCATCAGTTGAAAGGGGTAGATTAAAGATGGTAACCAAAAACACTTATCAGCCACATGAATTTTACAAATCACATTACTAGTGATGCAGTCACAGCAAACTTACCAAATGGCTGGGCAAGGAAGAGGTAGCCCACAAGAACCCAAGAATACTTGCTGGCAAAGGGGTCACTTTAGTCTATGCCAGACTTGCATATCATCACCATGATTGTCATGTGGGCTACATCCTCCTCTCCCAGCCATCTGGTGTGTTTGCTGTGACTGCACCACTTGGAGTGTAATTTTTAACATTGATGTGGCTGATAATTATTTTTGGTCATCAGCTTTAATCTGCCACTTGCCCCTTATGAAAAGGGTGCTTTGAAACACATTAGGCAATTCCCATTCAAGAAATAAAAAATTTATGGTTTATGCAATGCAGCCATTTAAGAAATTGATAATTGATTATTTATTCAATTAGGTCAAGAGTACATATGGGAATATGGAGCAGTAGAGAGAACATGGTAACATATTAGTAATATACTGTACATCAGCCGTAATGTTTTATGTACAAGCATTGTTTTTTTTTTATGTTTCATGTATAACAAAACTGACCTTGAGTCTTTTATTTTTTTTACTTATCTTTTATTTTATTTTATCAAATAGAAAACAGGAAACTACACCTGATAATAGTACACATACAGACCAGAATACATATTCCATAAAATTCACCGTACATCAGTTATAGATTTAAACAGTCACCACTCCTATTTCATTATTCTTTTTTTTAAAAAAAAAAAAAAAAAAATCCCCCCCCCCCCTCTCTTTCCCCATTCTCCCTCCTCCACCGAGATGTAGGACTTACGATCTTGAATTCTCCCCCTATCCACATATACCATATTTCCTCTCCTCTAGATTTCCTTTTCTCCTCTTAATTCTCTTCAAGCATCCTCTTCCCTTCGTCGGAGCCAATAAATAGGTTCCATCCTGACCAGGTTTCATTGAACTGTATCCTCCTATTATGAGTGGAGAGGACCAGATCTTCCATTGCTCCTACCTCCTGAATCCTATTGAACCAGCCTGTGATGGAGGGAGGCCTCGGGTCCCTCCACCTCAGGGTGACTCCCCCCCCCCCCTTGCCGCGTTAATCAGATGACACACTACCGACTTCCTGTACCTCTGCTCCGGTATCTGTGAGCAATGCAATAAAAAGAAGGCGGGGTCATCTGGGATCAAATATTCAGTACATTTTTGAGATATTCTCCGTACCTCCTGCCAATAATGTCTCATTTTTTGGCAAGACCAAAAAAATGTGTAAAAGTGTTCCTTGCTCTTTGCCACATCTCCAACACCTTTCCACAACTTGTTTATCAAATTTGTGTAGCCTTTCTGGAGTGTAATACCATTGTGTAAGAAGTTTATAGTTGTCTTTTTGAGTCTTTGAACACACCGAGGAGTTAAGTGCCAGGAAGATTATTTGTTTATGTTGGGTTGGGGTGACCTTGAGTCTTTTAATTATGGTTTTGTTACTTGGTACATACCTAAAAAGTCCCATTTTGTGTAGAGGATTGTCTGTATAATTTGTATGTGCTTTTGTCTAATGTATTATTACTAGTATTTTTATTATTATTTTTACTTCCATTGCCATCTGTAATTTTTCCTCTCCTTTTTTTTGTTCAGTTTATATGCCTAAGCACTGCCCCCCATTAGCACAGAGAGACGGTCTTAGACCCCATACACACTACAGTATTACATTTTCTGCAGATTTACATGCTGTCTTTAGTCTTATTTCAAATCCACAGCCTTGAAGCTCACAGCTAATCCACTGAAAAATTATTTATATTGGATCACTTTTCAGAAGGCATGTCATCTGTTAGAGGGATATGTGGCCTCCTCATTGCCTGTTTCTAACCTTTATTATTCTGCGGTTGTAGGGTGGTTGTGGTGCAGCCACAGCTGTGACCAAACCATTGTACAAGCCCTGAGCAGCTGTATGCCCTCATTCAGTCACCTGATTTTATCACCCCTCCCCCCCCCCAGTAGTTCATGTGAACAAGCACTAAAACCCTATTCCAGCTCTTGTAACTTACCAAAGAGAGTGCTCCTAATCTCAGTTCGTTACCTGTATAGAAGACACCTGGGAGCCAGAAATCATGCTGATTGATAGGGAATCAAATACTTATTTCACTTAATAAAATGCAAATCAGTTTTTTGAAATGCGTTTTCTGGATATTTTTGTTATTATTCTGTCCCTCTGTGTTAAAATAAATCTACCATTAAAATTATAGAATGATCATTTCTTTGTCAGTGGGCGAATGTACAAAATCAGCAGGGGATCAAATACCCTTTTTCCCTCACTGTACAAAAGTATTCACAGCCTTTGCCATAACACTCAAAATTGAGCTCAGGTGCACCCTGTTTAGTCTAATCATCCTTGAGATGTTTCTACAACTTAATTGGAGTTCACTTGTGGTAAATTCAGTTGATTGGACATGACTTGGAAATTCACTCACCTGTCTGTATAAGGTCCCACAGTTAGTGCATGTCAGAGCACAAACCAAGCCACGAAGTCCAAGGAATTGTCTGTAGACCTCCGAGACAGGATTGTATGGAGGCACAGATCTGGGGAAGGCTACATAAAAATGTCTGCAGCATTGAAGATCCCAATGAGTACAGTGGCTTCAATCATCCGTAAATGGAAGAAGTTTGGAACCACCAGGACTCTTCCTAGAGCGGGCTGCCTGACCTAACTGAGTGATCAGGGGAGAAGGGCCTTAGTCAGGGAGGTGACCAAGAACCCGATGGTTACTCTGACAGAGCTCCAGCGTTTCTCTGTGGAAAGAGAACCTTAGAGAAGAACAACCATCTCTGCAGCACTCCACCAATAAGGCCTGTATGGTAGAGTGGCCAGACGGAAGCCACGCCTCAGTAAAAGGCACATGGCAGGCCACCTGGGGTTTGCCAAAAGACACCTGAAGTACTCTCAGACCATAAGAAACAAAATTCTCTGTTTTTATGAAAAAATGTTTGAACTTTTTGGCCTGAATGACAAGCACATGTCTGGAGGAAACCAGGCACCACTCATCACCTGGCAAATACCATCTCTACAGTGAAGCATGGTGGTGGCAGCATAATGCTGTGGGGATGTTTTTCAGTGGCAGAAACTTTGAGACTAGTCAGGATCAAGGGAAAGATGATTGCAGCAATGTACAGAGACATCCTTGATAAAAACCTGCTCCAGAGTGCTCAGGACCTCAGACTGGGGCGAAGGTTCATCTTCCAACAGGACAATGACCCTAAGCACACAGTCAAGATAACAAAAAGTGGCTACGGGAAACTCTGTCAATGTCCTTGAGTGGCCCAGCCAGAGCCCAGACTTGAATTTGATTGAACATCTCTGGAGAGATCTGAAAATGGCTGTGCACCGACACTCCCCATCCAACCTGATGGAGCTTGAGAGGTCCTGCAAAGAAGAATGGGAGAAACTGACCACAAATATGTGTGCCAAGCTTGTAGCATCATACTCAAAAAGACTTACAGCTGTAATTGGTGCCAAAGGCACTTCAACAATATATTGAACAAAGGCTGTGAATACTTATGTACAAGTGATTTTTTTCATTATTTATTTTTAATAAACTTGCAAAGATTTCAAACAAACTTCTTTCACGTTGTCATTATGGGGTACTGTTTATAGAATTTTGAGGAAAATAATGAATTTAATCCATTTTGGAATAAGGCTGCAACATAACAAAATGTGGGAAAAGGTAAGCGTTGTGAATACTTTCCGGATGCACTGTAAATATCATGACTTTTTAAATTCTTGGTTAAATGGAGAAAAAATATTATACACCAAATAAGGACATGTAAGAACCCGATCAACTATGATTATGGCAGAATTGCTGGTTGGTGTATATTTTAGGGGTACCCAACCTTTTGAAGCGCGAGGGCCACTTAATCGACTTTGGTAACCGGTCATGGGCCACAATGAGCGGAGCGGGTGGATGGCATGTGTGTGTCTGCTCTGCTATACTCCTTTTTTTTTTTTTTTTGCAGATCGGATTGGAGGCAGGACACAAGTCGGTTTATGTCTGCCACTACTTAGAGGTGAATGGAGGGTTCAATTGGTCTAACTATCGGACTGACCATGTGAAAGGGGCCCAAGGCTGCTGATGTGCTGCTGTTTGCAACACAGTGTCACTTTGGCTTTCTTGCACTTTGCAATATTATCTATTATATACTGCAGGATTGGTGCACTTTCAGAAAGCTCACCAAACTCGCAGATAATAACATAAGTCTCTGGCTCAGTGCAGGTAACATGCAGGTAAACTGCTCTGCACCTGCGGATCAGTTTGAAAGCAGCCCAGTTACCACTGCAGAACAGATATGCCCATATATACACTGTGATTTTAATAACTGGGACCTTTAATAACAGTATTCTATTCTATCCCCGAGCAGGAGGTTGCGGGAAAAATCAGAGGGCTCCGCGGGCCACGTGTGGCCACCCCTGGTGTATATGATATGAAAAGGTGATTTTTCCTTTTCAGTACTATTTTCCATTCAATCGTAGTGATTATCCGTTTTTTCCCCTTTTTTGGGATTAGGAAAATTTTACCTTTTAGTCCCATTGAGCTTTGGTTCTGCCGTGATTTGAATTTGGTCTTTATGTCCCAGTGTCCACCTCAGGGGATTACCCCATTTTGTAGCTGTCGCCTCCACTGGTCCCAGAAGTAATTGTGCACTTTGGTATGTCAAATAATTGTAGACTTTGGGAAATGGAATATTGTGTTTATATGTAAACAGGATTTAATGTACATATTTGTTCTAAATAATTGTATTTCTATACTTAGTGGTTACTATTATCTCCACACTGGATCCTCAACTGGTCCTGAAGAAGCTTTATGAGAATTGCGTTGTTAGTAAGCAAAACCTATATAATATCTCAAATGTAGGGTAGAATGTATATGTAACAATATGTAGAGTCAATTTATAGGGAATGTGGTTCATCAGATGGTCAAATTTCTTTTAGGATCAAGTAGATGCATTCATACATTTTTTTTTTTTTAGCTTTTTAATAAAGTATTTAATAATAATTTTATCAATTTTGAGTGCTATCTCATTTTGCACCAGTAAAATCCATGTAAACCTCATTGAGGAATTTTTGGGAAAATAAGACATTTTTGGTATGTGGTACATTAGTTGTGGCCCCATACTAAGCAACAAATCTGACTGATGTTCTAACATCTCTCCGCTCTATTTGAAACCAAAACCAAAAAAATTGCCTTCAGTTATACTTTAAAGTCAATGAACAATAATAAATAGCAGCAACAGACTGATGTGTAGATTGCACTATTGTTCTCTTATCCATAGCTTCACTAAAATAAGCAATGACTTTATTGGTCTTGTGTGCTGTAATAGCAAGTGATTGCGGTTTTAGTTATGTGGTAGAACACAGTCTGCAACATGGCTTTTTCGTGGATTTTCATGGAGTTGGGCTTTAAAGCTAGCAAAATAACTTACAAGTTGAACTTAGTGAGTTGTAAACAGAGAAGTCTTTGGTATACAGACTGCTATCATTATCCTGCAAGCTTCTAACAATTTATGTGCCATGTAGCCCATGTTAGCCCCTCTAGGATAGTAATGCCAGTAGACTCCTCAATACACCTATTCCCATACCAGTTACGGAAAAAAAATGTTCAATGTACAAATTGCATATAGGTAAAGGGAATATCACCGCTCCAGGTAGGTCAGGCAAAGGTGAAACCACTCCTCCAGTTTGGAAGCTACAGGTACTTTGACTAAGCATTGTTTGTTAGTGTGAAACATTTCAGCTCTTCTGTCCATTCTGCTGTGGCATGTATTTTTGATTTCATTTTTTGAATGAGTGTGGCTGTCCAGAACTTCTTCCTATTTGATTACAAATTGCATATAGGATGATCTCAAGATGAGCTGTCAGAGCATTTTAGCTACAGTATCTCACAAAAGTGACATGTGCACATTCTTTGGTCGACTGTGGCGAGGCCTGTTCTGAGTGGAAGCTGTCCTGTTAAACTCGCTGTATGGTCTTGGCCACCATGCTGCAGCTCAATTTCAGGGTCTTGGAAATCTTCTTGTAGCCTAGGCCATCTTTATGTAGAGCAACAATTGTTTTTTTCAGCTCCTCAGAGAGTTCTTTGTCATGAGGCGCCATGTTGAACTTCCAGTGACCAGTATGAGAAAGTGAGAGCGATAACACCAAATTTAACACACTTGGTCCCAATTCACACCTAATACCTTGTAACAGTAATGAGTCACATGACACCAGTGAGGGAAAATGGCGTATTGGGTCTAATTTGGACATTTTCACTTAGGGGTGTACTCACTTTTTTTATCAGCAATTTAGACATTAATGGTTGTGTGTTGAGTTATTTTGAGGGGACAGCAAATTTCCGTGATGATGTCATGGAGGAGTGGAAGAGGAATCCAGTGGCAATCTGTGAAGCTCTGATGGACTCCATGCCCAAGAGGGTTAAGGCAGTGCCGGAAAATAATGGTGGCCACACAAAATATTGACACTTTGGGCCCAATTTGTAAATTTTCACTTTTGTTGCCAGCGGTTTAGACATTAATAGCGTTGTTGAGTTGTGTTGTGTGTTGAGTTATTTTGAGGGGGACAGCAAATTGACACTGTTATACAAGCTGTACACTCATTACTTTACATTGTAGCTAAGTATCATTTCTCAATGTTGTCACATGAAAAGATATAATAAAATATTTACAAAAATGTGAGGGGTGTAATCACTTTTGTGAGATACTGTAGGCATAAAAACACACAGAAAGCTATCATTAGTTTCTTCCTTTTTGTCTAGTGTGTATTTTAAGAGAATTGATGTTACTGTTTAAAAACATACTGTACATGCAGTGTTGCTTGACGGTAAGAAATGCAGTAGTTTTCAATACAGATGTTTAATTGCCAAAGTCAGGAGCTAAAGTCAGGGGCTCTAGCACTTGTTAGATGGTAACTACATAGGGTTTCAGATGGACTTCTGTGTTCACAGCCATTATTGATTTTCTTTAGCGATTGATCTTAGGATAACTAGAGCTGCGCATACATGTTTCTACAAGATAAAACAAGGTAAATGTAGGCATTTGATTCAGTTGCTATTAAACTATTATTTTTATGTCAGAACAAGCAGAACACAAACATGGTTATATTTTCTACCTATGGGGGTATGTGTGTTGCTTAACCAATGTTTGGGGGGGGGGGGGTGTATGTATACATGAAAATATACTGGAAAGCAGTAATTTTTGTGTGATTTGATGGGATTTTTTATTGAATAAAATAAAGTCAATTTGCAGCATACTTGATGGAAAATACTCCCAGATAATACTCCCAAAACTAACATTTGGGAAACATAATTGGGCAAACTGCTAAAAAATAAATAAATAATTAAAATATATATTTACTAATTTACCTTGCACAGAATTAGCAAAGCTGTTCTTTTGATTTACACACATCTGCCATTCCGCACAGCCAGGTCATAAATACATTTAATTGATTCCTGGTTTAGTAATGCAGCTATACCAATGAATTAGGGTAAGCCATGTCCAATTGGAAGGGAGGTGATCTAGAAAGAAGTGAAGCTGCCCATCACCAAGACGGGAGAAAAAAAAGAAAGGACATGTCACCAGAGCAGCAGGAAGAAAAAAAGTTTTAGGTAAAAACAGGTGATCAGCTAGAGAGGAGATGCTGCTGGTAGAAGCAGTCAAATAGAGACCCAATGGTATATGAGGGGTTATAAGATATAAGTCCTTATAAATGTCCTCTATAGCAAAACACAGGAGAAGACAGCAGCGACAATCTTAGTGTAGTATGAAAATGACCTCAATTTATTAAAAAGTATAAAACTCATAAGATGAAGGAGTAAATCGAGCATGTAACAAGCAGTGCACCTCTCTGCACAAATCCAGGCTGCTGCGCTTGGTGCCAGTTTCAGTTTCGGCTGCGTTGGTGGTTTCCAGGGCTCGAGGGCTGTCTAGGCTCCTTTTGGGGGGGGATTCACCTCTACTTGTCCTGTTTGTCATTATTGTTGAAAATAAAAGCAAAAGAAAATTTGGTTTGTTCCCAGAAAAGTAATAAAAGTGACATTTTACAGTGCTGGTGACCTGGGCGTCTCTAAAAGATTCCATTACTTTGCAGGGATAAATGAAAGACTCATGTAGCTAGGTGTGTAATTGCCATCATCCCTTGATCATAAGAAAGCGATAGACCTCTAAATTTATATTTTTAAGACAATTTGAAGAATTTTTTTTTTTAAATGATTCTATAAAAAAAGTTTATTTATCAATATGAATTGATTAAAGAATTATAAAAAATATTCGACTAGCTGTTCTGCCATCAGTATGTACTGTAATTCAGATGGTAATCAGTAGAAGGGATAACCCACGAGTTTCGAAATATATAAGCATAAGCAAAATCTTCTTCAGGGATTTATACCACTTCTGAAATATAAAATATTTTCATTTTAGAATCCATGTATATGAATTTCATATATAACACATATATCCGGTATATTGAAATTACATTGCATGAACACTTTATATATATATATATACAGTGCTTTAACTGGGCGGGAACGCGGTGGTACTCAGTACCGCCACTTCCAAAAATGGCCCTGGAGAGTACCAGCACCTCTCCGTGAGCCCAGTACGTGGGTTTACAGTACCGGAACGCAGCCGGTGGGCTTGTCGAGTTGCGGGCCGGTAATGTGTGTCAGACAGGCAGCGCAGTCACAATAGAAACTGTATGCCGCCCCGCCGGAGCCGACTCACTGCTGCCGAGTGCGCTCCTGGCTCCCTTTCCTCTGTCCTGTCACTCCTGTCCTGTGCGTTTCCTCGACCCCCCCCCATGGAGGAGAGTTGGTTCATTCCCCGGCGTGCGCCGCGTGACGTCACGCCGGAGGCGAGGTGAGAGGAGGACTCGCGCAGGGAGCTGTGTCGGCGGCAAGGAAAGAAGCCCAAGTCACGAGGAGCCTCAGCTCAGCCTGCGTCTACAGTTCCTAGTGCTGCTACTGTCTGGATCCTGGACTCAGGACTGCAACAGAAGAAAGTAAGAAAAGAATTGACTGTATTGGAGGGAGGGGGGGTTGGACTGAGGTGACCATCAGTTTTTTAATAAAGAAATGGCAGAAAAAAATATTTTTGAGTTATTTTGAGCTTGCCTTCTCTAACTAAAAAAACCCCCCATTAATTGCAGCCTCACTGTGCCACCAAACGCAGCCACTGTACCCATCAAACGCAGCCACTGTGCCCATCAAACGCAGCCACTGTGCCATCAATTGTCGCCACTCTGCCCATCACACGCAGCCACTGTGCCACCAAACGCAGCCACTGTGCCATCACATGCAGCCACTGTGTGAACACACGCAGCCACAGTGCCATCAATTGTCGCCACTGTGCCATCACATGCAGCCACTGTGCCAACTCACACTGCCACTGTGCCATCAATTGTCGCCACTGTGCCATCACATGCAGCCACTGTGCCCATCAAACGCAGCCACTGTGCCATCACACGCAGCCACTGTGCCATCACACGCAGCCACTGTGCCACCACACGCAGCCACTGTGCCACCATCAATTGTCGCCACTGTGCCCATCTAATGCAGCCACTGTGCCCATCAAATGCAGCCACTGTGCCCATCACACGCAGCCAAGGGTATTTTCATGTTCAGTATTGGGGGGGGGGGGGGGGGCACCGGCGCCTAATAGAGTACCGGCACCTCTTTTGGCCCACTTAAAGCACTGTATATATATATATATATAATCATTGGTAGAGGCATTCCTTCAGCCAAGGAGGGAAACATAAATGATCTGCATAACTTGCCCTTCACATTGTACAGGACCGCTGGATACTATCCAAAGAAAATGGATTCTGACTGCAAAAAAAAAAGAAGAGGCGATGAATCCACTGGGTTATATACATATCAACACAGTTGAATGCTTGATCCATATGGATAGCCATTATCCAGATGGAAAACAAGCAGCCCAAAATATTTTCACATGAAATGGGAAAAATACTTACTGAAAAGAACCTCCCAAAACATGCTGTCCAAGTGTAGAACAATCATCATAGAAGTCTGACCTCCTGCTGCCTACAGAAAGCGCGGCTCCACTTACATTCATCAATCAAAACTGTGTGGAAAAAAATAATGGCGCCAGCTGCAATCCCTGGCGTCTCCCTATATTGCGCATGCGTGCCATATTGACGTCAATGTGTGACGCACTGTACTGGCGTCATGCATATCTGATCTCCTGGATGGCAACATCCAGGGACCAGACTGGCGGCCATATTGGAGACAAAAGCCGCCGACACAATAATCTCTATTGATTAGAATAAATTCCAATACAACTTAGAGAAGAAAAACGTCCCCTAGTATGAATACAGGGGCCTTTGTGTGATGGGTACAAGTGTGAGAGCATACAGAAAAAACGATCCCCTTAAAACAAGCGATGCCTCTACAATTACAAAAAGAAAAGTAATCATGATAAACAAATTTAGATAAATATTGAACAACATATGTCCATTATATTAAATTGAAAATAAATACATACAAGAAAGAACCATTCTCACGAAGGACCCAGTTCCTGGGAATTTGGTGGCCAAGAATCTGAAAATTACATATAAAAAGGTTGGATCTATTGGTGGAATGCTCACAAAAAGTGAGTACAAGGGAGACTCAAGGACTGTAATACTTGGGGAACCTATCTCTGTGAAGCCTGTCATTGGGGAACACTTTTGTGTCAAACATTTTGCGAACTGCAAGACACAGGGCGTTGTAAATCTCATGCAGTGTCAGTGTGGTGCCTTTTATGTGGGTAAGACGGGGCAAAAACTGGTTCAGTGCATCTGTAAACACATGCATAGCATGCGAATACCTTTTGGATAGTATCCAGCGGTCCTGTACAATGTGAAGGGAAAGTTATGCAGATCATTTGTTTCCCTCTTTGGCTTAAGGAATGCCTCTACCAAGGATATATATATGTAATGTAAGTTTTCATGCAATGTAATTTCAATATACTGGATATATGTGTTATATATGGAATTCATATACTGTACATGGATTCTAAAATTTTAATATTTTATATTTCAGAAGTGGTATAAATCCCTGAAAAAGATTTTGCTTATATATTTCAAAATGCGTTTGATATCCCTTCTACCGAATACCACCTGCATTACATACCGATAGCAGAACAGCTAGTACTGTAGTTGAGAAATATCACTTCAGGACCATCAATTCATACTATATCATGCAACGTTTTTAATTATCGTGGTATTTTGTATATATGTTGAATATTTTCCATAATTCATTTCAATATCAAATTGATATTGTTAAATAAACTTTAAAAAAAATGTATTATTTTTTCTTCAAATTGCCTTAAAAAAAAATCAAAATTTAGAGGTCTATTACTTTCTTACTTTGCAGGGATTTCCTCTCACTGTTTTGGCAATGGGACAGGAAGTGATGGTAAACATCCCTAACAGGAAATAGATGGCAAAAAAACAAAACAAAAACGTTTTGCCTATAATTCTACTTTAACTTTATTTGTCACAAGGTTTGACATTCTACCATGTAACAATATAAAGTTAGAGACAGGTGATCTTTAAGAAAATCTAATAGATCTCTAAGGCCACCTCTGCCTCCAGCCAATGCAGATTTGAAACCGAAAGACCCCTCTCTGCAGTTAACCAGCATAGCACTTTTGAGTAGCCTAAGACTAGCAGATCAGTGAACAAGAGCTCACCAGTAACCTCTCACTGATCTGCAGTGCTCCTGGGCTCTTAAAAGAGCCAGCTAACTGCTGGGGTCAGGAAAGGGGATGTTTTTGCCTTCAGGAAGAAGTGATCAGCGGCTTTACACCAGGCATTACTAATTGGTGATAGTCCTATCTGAACCGCCACACCATGCAGCAGTCTGGGCTTTACTCTCCACTTATTGCTCTCCCCACCCAGATGCCCTGTAGCTCCACCACATACCCCCTTCCTTTCATTGCCCCATGTCCTAGCAACCAATCACATGCTTGTCAACAAGAAAAGTTGGCCTGCTCTCTCATTTCATCCAGACCTGCTCGGTCTCAAGCCCTCTACAATGCTGTGTAAGGTAGAACTGTAAGGGGGGCTTTAATGTGAAAGGGGCTAAGGGCACTGATGTAAAAGGAGGACTGTGATGTGAAGGGGGCAGGTGACACTTATTTAAAGGGGGAGAGATGATGGGGTGGGGCTATGATTTCAAGAGGGGCTGTGATATGACCGGGGCCTGAGGTTAATGTTATAAAGGGGTGACTGTGATGTAAAAGGGGGGGGGGGTGTCTGTAATGTCAAGGATCTGAGTGATAACACAAACATGAGATTCAAACCTCTGCTGAAAGAAAACATGACATTTAGGTTCTGCTGGAAAAAAAAATAGCTGTAAAATGTATTCAATACTCCTGGTTTACAACCACCATTACTTGCTATGGAGGCAATCTGGTTGTTTTTCAAGGCCCTGGACACCCACGAGGTTCTAGGAACCTTGCTGGTGACCCAGCTCTGTCACACATGAAAACAGAATATCAATACATAGAGAACATTTACAGGTATTACTCTTCAGAAGGGTAATTTATCACTGCTATATAAACTAAAAGAGAAAATATGATAGAACAATTAAAATGTTTGTTGTTAATAGTTTGTTCAGGACTATATGTAATATAGAATATGTAAACTCATACAGCTAATTTGTGTTATCATCACTGTGTTGGAATAATATTCACAAGAACCTATATCTGAAAGAAGTTAGGACCACAGATTACAGGGTGCCTTGACACGGCTCTGTGGCTCACGCATTTGTTTGCAAATGCGTGCGGACAAAACCCCTGTTTTTAACGCATACTGTTAGACAGGCTAATTGGTTGTTCTGCAAGCTGGTCGGTAAGTAGGCTTGGTTTTTCTCTGGGCATTCCCCAGGTTTTGATGTTATCTGCTTTAGCCTTCCAATGCTACTTACTGCGATTGCCAGCTATAGATGGGGGTGATGGACATGTTTATGTTTCACCTGTGGTGCTTGTATTGGTCCAGCAGTGCTCCAACACCTTTGCAGCCATTGTGCTACATGCTGGGTGTTTGGTGTGCTCCTGTACCTTTAATGAGGGGTGGCTCCCCTTCAGTGCCCCTATCTATCCATTAAAATGCATGTGCCTCCACTGTGGGGACGCTCATTGTTTAGTGTTAGGACCACAGATTACAGGGTGCCTTGGCGTGGCTCTGTGCCTCATGCATGCGTTTGCAAATGCGTGCGGACAAAACTACTGTTTTTAACGCATACTGATAGACAGGTTAATTGGTTATTCTGCAAGCTGGTCGGTAAGTAGGCTTGGTTTTTCCCTGGGCATTCCCCAGGTTTTGATGTTATCTGAAAGAAATGTCATAAAAAAACAACTGTCCCTGATTTGATTGACCAGTCAACTTTTTTTCTGCATAAAATAGTAAATTCTGTGGAACAATTTAATGTCTACATACCTATATGAAAAATTATATGAACAGTAATGGTTAGTGTAAAAATTTATTTTTGGGATATTCTTTTATTTATGATTAATTTAGTGCATTGTTGTAATAAAAAAATATTTTGTGTTTTGCCTGTGGTCTGTATTAGTCCTATAGACAGTAGTTCCACAGTGTTATCTGAACACACACACCAAATGAGCATATCAGTAGACAAGTACACGTGTTCATAGGCAGAGTACACCAGTAATGAGATCACTTAAACAGATAGTTGATCATCAGAACAAATTAATGGGACAAGTCCTCCCCTAATACCTTCCCATATATAATTTACAAACTGTACAAAGAAGTAATTTGTATTTTCTTTGGTGTTCTTTTAATATAGCTTCTAATTAGCCTTTACCGCACAGTAATAAGCATGGCATGTGGGCTGCTACAAAATACTTTTTTCCCTGAAAAATGAAGTCTACGAGGTGGTAATCAAGATGACTGAATTAGATTAATTAGTGGGATGAGATGTGGATGTACCAGTTCTAGAACGATGCAGATATATTACCTCATTTCAAATAAGCTCACCTGACATTAAGGAATAATTTGTCAACCTATCGTCTGTTTAAGGCTTACTCTCCATTTAATGGAAATTAAAATTACAGTTTTAATAAGAAGAATTTCCTCTAGGATTTCCCTCCCTGAGACACATGCATTCACGAGGCTTAATTGTTTTATAACAGTTCTAATTCATAAAAGTTTTTAATTGGTGGTGACAAAAATGATCTTATTCCTGCGATGGAGAGTCGGAAGAATATCTTAACCCCATAAGGGTTGGAAGGACCTGGAGGAGCCAGGGATGGGATGATTGTTGGCATGAGTTGGCATAAAGGTGTGGAAAGTGTGGGCTGTTATTAAGGTAACTGAAGTTCTGACAATTAAGACTTGGCTTAATCAAATGACTGTCTCTTTAGAGGAAATATGAAATTAGATTTATAACTCACATATATTTATATGATTTAGGTCATTGACTGGATTATAACATCCCATATGACCTAAAAATGTGTCTTGTTATGGCATTATATATTGATCTGTATTTATAAGGCAAGAATACTCATAAGTACAGAAATAATTGTTTGTGGTTGCTATCTATTCTATTTAATTAATGATTGCATATTTTTCATCTGTTTTCAACTCAGTGAAGATTCAATTTCGGAAACTAAGCAATTTAAGTTCAGTGGGGTAAGCTGAGTCAGGCATTTTAATGCCAACCTCCTTTGTATGCATGTATTTATGGTCCACATTGTATAAAAGTGGCTCTGTACACGTCCTCTACCACCAAGTCTGCCTGCACTTACCTAATTTCCAGACACTGAGGCCCCATACACACGATAGAATCCATCCGCAGATAAATCCCAGCAAATGGGTTTCTGCGGATAGATCCTATGGTGTGTACACGCCAGCGGATCTGTTTCCGCGGAGAAATCTCCTCTGGGATGGATTCCAGCAGATCGGATATTTGCTGACATGCACAACAAATCCATCTGCTGGAATCCATTCCAATGGATGGATCCGCTCGTCTGTACAGACTCACCGGATCCATCCGTACAAAGGGATTCCCCGCACGCGTCGTAATGATTTGACGCATGCATGGAATTCCTTATATGACAGCGTCGCGCCCGTCGCCGCGTCATAATCGCGGTGACGGCGCGACACGTCATCGCCAGAGGATTTCCGCGCGGATTTCAATGCGATGGTGTGTACACTCCATCGCATCGAAATCTGCGGAAATCTTTGAGAGGATTTATCCGTGGAAACGGTCCGCTGGACCGTATCCGCGGATAAATTCTCTCGTGTGTATGGGGCCTGAGTGTACTGAGTTATTTTAGTTAGTTTTAAGTTAGTTTTACCATCTGGTCCAAAAAGAGGACAAGCCGCCTCAAGAAGAATCATATCTACCTGGATCACCAAAGTGATAAGTCTTACGTATAAAAAACAGGGGCTGACGCCTCCACAGGCGATTAGAGCTTATTCTACCAGAGGGGTGGCAGCCTCGTGGGCAGCGTCTGCTAAGATAACAATTGAATATATAGGCAGGACCGCTAGTTGGAGTTCCTGCAAAACCTTTGCGAGACATTACAGTTTAGACGTGACAATGGCTAATGCATCGAATTTCGGGAACGCCATGGTGTCAGCACCCTTTCAAGCAAAATAAAATATTCACTAAAGCAGCATTTTCAGTTGTTGTCCGAGTCTTATATATATTTTCCCACCCTAGATGAGCTAAATTAAATCCCATTGTGTGCTGACGTGAGGCTGGCCAGGAAAACGGAAAATTGTTATCAATACTTACGGTAATTTTCCTTTCCTGGCCTGTCCTCACGTCAGCACATCTCTTTTCCCTCCCGATAAGCCTGTCGTCCGCCAGTAACTGGAGCAAGGGAGGAGGGGCCCCCTATTTATCAGCTAATAAGAAGGTGGTACTGGAGGACCGGAGGAAGGGATTAACCCATTGTGTGCTGACGTGAGGACAGGCCAGGAAAGGAAAATGACAGTAAGTATTGATAACAATTTTCCGTTATAATTTTTTAAATATTTTCTTTCATGTTCATGCAGTGTTTATAATAGAAATCTGTGCTGGGAGAAATTCAGGGGATGCCATTGCTGACCTCCTTCTGAAAATGTTCCATCTGACCCTCTTACTGACTTTGAACATGGATGCAGCAAGTAAAATCAGACTGATCAAAACACCTGATCTGCAAACTTGTTCTGGGTCAGTGACTAGCCTTAAGATCAGCACAGCAATCAGAAAACTAGAATTTTCAGAAAAATACATCAGCAAATGCAGCCTACATATTTCTTAAAGCACAGGTCTAATTTAAAAAGAATCTTCAGTCTGTTTAAAAAAAAAGAAGAAGTTGGGAGCTACACATATTGCGCACAACATACAAACCATTCACACATACATACAACATAGAAAGCCATTTACAACTTTGCTCTTGTCTCCAAATATCACCCCAAACCATCCTCTCTACTCCTCTCAAGACCTCCTGCTCTCAAGCTTCCTTTTCTCCTCCTCCCATGCTTGTCTCCAGGATTTCTCCAGAGCCTCTCCCATTCTCTGGAACTCTCTACCTCAATCGGTCCGGCTATCTCCTACTCTAGCTGCCTTCAGGCGATCCCTGAAAATGAATCTCTTCAGGGAAACCTATCACACCTCTAACTAATCTTTTACCACTTCCATCAGCTCATTCCCCACAGTTACAACTTTTTGTACCACCTTCCCCTCCCTTTTAGATTGTAAGCTCTTCTAAGCATGGCCCTCTTAACCCTCTTGTATTTTATTGTATTGTAACTGTATTGTCTTTTATATTGTAAATCTCTACGTAAACTGTTGGCGCTATATAAGTCCTTTATAATAATACTGTAGCTGCTGACATTTTAATAAAAAAACATTCACATAGTTACATAGGTTGAGAAAGGGCAATAGTCCATCTAATTCAATCAATAAAAAAGAAAAAATTGAAAACTTCCATATACAGATCCAAAGGAAGGAAAAAAAAACAATTAAGCATGATCTAATTCGCCCCAGTGGGGAAAATCAATTCTTCCGGATCCCTCATAAAGCAATTAGACATTCCCTGGATCAACTACTGTTATTACCTCTATATATTCATACGCAATTATATTTTGCGCATTTAGGAATGCATCTAGCACTTTTTTAAACAATCTACTAAATTGGCCAGATCCAGCTCTTGAGGGTGTCTGTTCTACATTTTCACAGCTTTTACTGTGAAGAAGCCTTTCTTTATGTGAAGGGTAAATCTATTTTCCTCCAGGCATAAAGAGTGTCCTCTCTTGCCTGTCCAGGGAGCCGGCTCTGTCCTCACCCAGGTCAGTTCTTCGATGACTGCAGCCACAGCATCAGAGCATGTCATTAGAAGGTAAAGCAAAGAAACAAAACAGGTAATATAACGTCACTAATACCTAGTTAAAACAACAAAAATATTTAATAGTGTACAATGTCCATCCCCCATGTGCCTGTATGAGTATTTCGCTAACTCCATACAACTCTGTAAAAGTACTTATTTGTCAAGAAGTGAAATTTGAACATTTTTATTTGGGTACAAAAAGTTGTGAACGACAGATATAGTGGAAGGATATGGTGGATGGTCTTACAATATAATTTTTGCCATATTCTGTTGTAAAATAATGTTACACCCAGTTAAGAAACTGTAACAAACCTGGGGGTATGATCAAAAGGTATGATAAAAAAATGCGTAAGCTAGGATTACCTTAAGTAAAACTGCACATCAAAAGGGTCAACCTAGAGATGTGGGCAGCTGAAGATATATTGACAATTAGAATTTTACTGTCAAAACCCAGCTTAGTCCTCCCTCTACCACCATCTCCTGAACCTTTCTGTTGGTCCCTTAGTGTGATGGGCCGACAGAAGGGGTGTGGCCAAGCAAGAATCTTAGGAAAAGTCGGTATTTGCATTTAACTTATTTGTCTACATCTAAAGGATGTTCCAAAATATGGTTTTCTTGGTTTAACAATTTTTTTTTATATTAAAAGGTATGAATTCAAAGTAAATGTCACCATCAGCCAATTATTTAGGCATCCTAAATGCTGCTGCCATATGTACAGTATATAAGGTTTGGCAGTATTCAGAAAGCAATACAAGGAGTCTAGATGATTTTCTGATGTGACCTGCTGCACCTTGCACATAGCGCTATGCTTCTTGCAATGTTTCTTGAGTAAGCCTTTAAATATATATAAGTACAAAAATCTACTAGATTTGTATCATGCAAACAAGATATGCATGACTGTAACTGACAATTATTGCAGCAATTAACAAAATAACAGTGGGTTAGGTAAATATCAGATTGTTTGGGGAGAAATGATAATGACTGATAATGTGTATAATTGTGTGGATATTCAGTCTTAATGATGAAGATAAATTACCAGCTAATTAAGCTGAAGACTACTGACACCAGTGAGATTCAGAGTCATTACTTTATTGACACAAACTTAAACAGGTTACAGGAACATACACAATACAATCAAACTGTACTTTATCAAGTGCCATAATGGGAATCATTTTCTTGAGTGTTGTTATTACCAGTAAGATGCAGACAAACCATGGCACTTCCATCATGAATTAGTGTGGAAGAGTTCAAAGAGGATATTTGCTCTTTTGACAGCCTTTTGCCGAGTACACACGATCGGTTTGTCTGATGAAAACGATCTGATGGACCGTTTTCATCAGACCAAACCGATCGTGTGTGGGCCCCATCGGTTATTTATCCATCCGTTAAAAAAAATGGATCTTGCTTTAAAATTATCTGATGGATAAAAAACCTATAGAAAAAAACGATCGTCTGTAGGCACGTCCATCGGTTAAAAATCCACACATGCTCAGAATCAAGTCGACGCATGCTTGGAAGCATTGAACTACGTTTTTTTTCAGCACGTCGTTGTGTTTTACGTCACCGCGTTCTGACACGATCGGTTTTTTAACTGATGGTGTGTAGGCACGACTGACCATCAATCAGCTTCATCGGATAACTGATGGAAAAATCCATCAGACAGTTTTCATCAGACTAACCTATCGTGTGTAGAGGGCATTACAAAATCTCCCCTGCAGTTTGTGATGGTTCTGATATCAAATGGAGGTTGGACCTGTCTATGAAAGATCCATAAGCCCACAAGTGGGAAAATGTAAAAGGAAAATTATAGGCAGCAACCGGTTTGGAAATAGAGAGGATTAGGACTCAGGGAGAGTTGAAGGACTCATGAATGATCCAAGGCTATGTCCTAATGTGAAACAGTGTACTTTACATGAACACAATGCAGTTGTGCTGAATTCCTGCCTTCTTGCCTTCCTTCTCTTCTCAGCACTGTTCACTCCACAACAAAAACGGGAGAAAATAGTTCCCCCAAAGAAGACCAAAATTAGAACACTATGGAAAAAACACTAAATGTTATTAAGTAGAAAAAATATAGTGCAACAAAAGAAATATAGAAAATGGCAGATAAACAGAGTGGTATCGCAGTTAAAAAAGACAACGTTGTCAATTAAAATCAAGGGAATCGCAGCTGCGCATCACACATATATAACCCAATGACCAAACACACCTGGTTCAGGCACACACCCTTATTCAGAGATAATGGTTTTGGTTGGATGGATGCGTGGAGGTAGATCTATCACTTTGTCAATAGGACAAATACTTGCTAATCACAATGGTAATAGAACTCAGATGCAGTCCATAGAGAAACACTAGTGTGATTAACGCAAGTATGCACAGGCTTCAATAGGTACATATATAGCACAAATATGGCGCTGGGCTGCAGATATGGGGGAGAGTATAAAGCACAGGGGTCAGGCTGGTATGTCCATAATGTAACACATTAGGTAGAGATGACAGAGCTCACCAGCTGGTTGGTAACAGTCCTTCACCTGTGTAGACTCTCAATACCCCATTATACTCACAGGACACAATCTGGGTTTTCAGTGTGCTGGGCGGCACACACACAGAAAAAGACAGCAGCACACTGCTTCTCCACTGTGTGATCCGTGCTGCAGTAAGACCATGCAAATAGCAGGCAAGCTTCGGGTGTGGTCCTGTGTGAAGTGAGGCAGCCAAACAGAGAGCGCAGGAAGCCGGTGGTAGAGACAGAAGATGTCCTCAGCAGCTGCTGGTTCCCAGAGGATGTGCTGAACGTCAAGCTGACTAGTTTCAACAGCCAATGAACGCTGTTTTCATCAGAGCAGGGAGGAGACTGTGAAATGGGCTTAAATAGCAATTCCAACGTGTTATTTCATTCATTCACCACACAATGTCAGTCAAGTCTCCAAGAGAACAATCAGCAAAAATAATAAATGGGTGAATATGGCACACGTGTTGCAATTCTTAGCATAATTATAGGTAAGATAGAGCAGTGGAGAAAACAAATAGAGAAAGTTATTTTTTTAAGAGATGGAATTTTAAACATCATTTGAATAGTTTATTTTACTCACATTAGACACATTAAATCGTGAATGAAATAATAAAATCTCAGTTAGGCAAAAAATAATAAAAAAATAATAATATTGTATTAGTAATAATAAATGAATCATATTGATTAAAAAAATAAAAAAATGATAATGAATATATGTAAATGGTGGTAGATTAAAAATGGAGGTAAAAACATATATATGTGCATAGATGTGTACTTCCAAGTACATACATTCATATACCTGAATAGTAAATTAATACCAGTAGGGCAAATTAAATGGTTAAAGCATACCCGGGAGACCACACAAAAGAACAGAGCAGGCATCCCCCAGTGGAGTGTTATTTCTCCAGAAAAGATTGTAAGCTACACTCTGTGTTTAAGCTTAGGAGCACCATTGCTCTCAGGTAATAAATTCAAATTTTTTCTTTCTGGAGAAGGATGGCGTCAAAGTCACCTCTTCTGGGGGGCAGGTTGAGTACATAGATCCCTTTGAATATAAGCCCAGTAGGGTCTCTATTACGAAACCGAGCAAAGTGTAGGGGAATGGGGAGATCATCGTCCTTTTTCTTAATGCTGGCAATGTGTTCGCCGATTCGGATGCGCAATTGTCGCTTAGTTTTGCCAATGTACATTTTTTTATTACAGGGGCAAGTAAGCATATAGATTACTCTAGTAGTAGAGCAGTTTATAAATTATTTAATTTTATAGTCCTTATTGCCATCAAAATCAGCGAACACTTTGGTTTTGTGGAAAAATTTGCAAATACTGCAGTGCCCACAGGCATGCATACCAGGAGGGGGTTTGGTCCTAGTGAGCCAGTTTTTATTTTCAGTCCGTTTTTACTCTGAATGCACTAGGGCATCATTTAGGTTACATGCTCTCCTGGCTGTAAGTAGAGGTCTAGGTCCAACTTTATCAGCAATCAGGGGGGCTGAACTCAAGATGTGCCAGTGTCGATTAAGAATGTTTTGGACTTCCGTCCACTGTGACCCAAACCTTGTGATAATTCTAGGGTAGGATTCTACATCGTTTACTGTTTTGTTTTTAGGGACTTTCTGGGGTATTAGGAGACTCTGACGTAAGCTTTTCAATGCCCTCCTCTTGGCCTTCCGTTTTTATACAGGTCCACAGATTCCTGTAGAAACTGGTTATCATCAGAGCAGTTCCTATGAATTCTAAGAAACTGTCCGGTGGGTATCCCATTAATGAGTGATTTTGGGTGGTGGCTCTGGGCCAAGAGGAGGGTATTGGCGGCGGTATCCTTACGAAAGGTTTGTGTGGTAACAGTATCACCCACCCGACTTAGCTGTAGATTCAAAAAGGATAGTGTTTCAGCATGGTAGGTAAAGGTGAGCTTGATATTTCTGAGGTTGTGGTTAAGTTGGGACATGAATTCTTTTAGCTGTTCTACAGTACCATCCCATACCATAATTACATCATCAATGTACCTCAACCAGAGGTGACTGTGGCTGAGGTACATTGGGGATTTGAACTCAACCTAATCCTCCCAGTAGCCAAGGTGGAGGCATGCGTAGGAAGGGGCCCATGGTGCCCTCATACTGGTGCCTCTAACCTATTTCCCCATAAAATGAAAGAAATTATTATTAAAGGGTCACTAAAGGAATTTTTTTTTTCTTAGCTAAATAGCTTCCTTTACCTTACTGCAGTCCTGGTTTCATGTCCTCATTTGTTCGTTTTTGCTCTAATCCTTCTCTGTTCTGAACACTTCCTGGTTGTCTGTTTCCTGATGAAAAGAGTCATGGGAGCTTTCTCTCTGTGGTCACTAATCAAGGAGGTGTGATTACTGTGTGTCTAAAACCCCTCAACACCAATCAGTTTCGTTTTCCAAACCATCACTGCCCTGTATTGGCTCTGTGCAGCAGAGAAGCAGGAAACATGCAAAAACGAAACTGAAACTGTAGGTACATTATATGATTGATTTTTATCTATTTTTAATAATTTTTAAAAGGAATCAGTTAACTATTATGTCTCTATACCCTGTAAACAGTCATTTCAGCAAAAAAAAAATGTTTCCTTTACAACTCCTTTAAGCATGAACTCCAAAAGCTCAGCAATAAATTCATTATGTGCCCCCATCAGGGGGTACTGTTGTTCAAGGAAGGACTTGGTAGCAGCAAGAAAAGCCTGAAAAGCAAAAGCCACAATGAGCTAGTATGCACTGCATATTAGCTCATTATGAAATACTTACCTCGGAATGAGGTGAAGAGAACTTACCTGGTCCACGCCGAGCGAGATGTCATCTTGACTCGGCGTGTCTTCCGGGTATCGCCGCTCCAGCATTGTGATTGGCTGGAGCGACGATGTCGCATGCGTGCGGGAGACTTCAAACCGGCAAGGTCCAGCGGCTGCCATCTCTTTAGCAGAGGATCCCCGCTGCGCGTGCGCCGCTGCAATCAGCGGCGCATTGCGGGGGGAATATCTCCTAAACTGTACAGGTTTAGGAGATATTCTTTATACCTACAGGTAAGCCTTATTATAGGCTTACCTGTAGGTAAAAGTTACAAAACCCCCTATACAACCACTTTAAGGAGAACATCCCTGCTGTCTCTGACAAAGGAGGGTAATATGTTTACCAAGTCCTTGATCAGAGAATCAACATATTTGCCTACTCTTTCAAGTGGTCCCTTTATGGCTGAGACAATCGGTCTTCTAGGGGGGATGTGAGTGATTTGTGCAGTTTGGGGATGATGTAAAAAGTTGGGATGGTAAAATCCTCAGCTTTAAGAAAATGGTACTCTTTACTAGTCAATAAACCAGTTTCAAAGCCAAATTTAAATTTTGTTATTAAGGGTAGCAACCAGAGAGGGAAACGTGGTACGGGGCAGTTCTTTATAAGTAGATTCATCTCCCAATAATTTTAGGGGACTCTTTTTCATAAAGTGTTTCGCTCAACAGAACCACATTTCCCCCTTTGGCGCTTTTCTTGATTGCTATGTCCGGTGCCTCCTCTAGTTCACGTAAGGCTTTTCTTTCTCCTTCAGTTAAATTATTAGACCCAACCCAGTTCCAGTTGACCTTGCCAAGGTCTTGTTGAACAAGGTCTAGTAATAGTTTAAGCCATTTATGTTTTGATAGAGGAGGCATTTTAGTAGATCTAATTCTCAAATTGGCATTTCTTCTAATGGGGTGACTAGTATCATCCTCTGAATCCTCATCCATATTTTCGTCCAATAGGGACATTAAGTTCTCTATTGCATCAATCTCCTCTTTGTCAAGATTTTCATCTGGTGTAAGGTTGATGTCTTGTTTCTTAGAGTGCCAAAGTTTAAAGAATACCTTCCTAAGGTAGAGACTGATATCTTTGAAGACCTCAAACTCATTCATAGGAGAGGTGGCAGAGAAAGAAAGACCTTTTTGTAAAAGGTTAATGTGATCTTGATTAAGTGTATACTCAGATAGGTTCACAATTTTGAGATCCTTCATTTGGTCAGAGGGATGGATGTTTAATATCTCTTCTGACTTCTCAGTCTCCCGCTCCTCCGGCTTCTTTCTGGCTCCCTTTCCTTTTCCTTCTGTGTCTCCTTTTCCTCCTTCCTTGTGTTTCTTTTTGGTTTGGCTGGGGTCTAGGGCTAAAGTCGCCCCCCCCCCCCAGTTTCTCTAAAAAAGTTGCAGATTTAAGGACACTATCTCTGTCATGGTCACTCTCTGAAGAGGATCCAGATCTTGTTTTTTGAGAACGTTGTCTCTGTCTGAAATTTCTAGATTGGCTCCTACTTCTAAGTTGTTTAGTTGGATCAAAAATATCACCACTCTCCCAGTCTGCTAAGTTCTGTCTAAATTTTTCCTGTTTAGTATGTTTAATGTTCTTTTGAATTCTTTCTATCTCTTTTTTAATGAACTCATTATTTTTACCAAAATCTGGATCGTCTTTGTGGGGTTCTAGTAGTTTAGCACTTATTTCAAGATCTACACGTAGTTCTTCTAACTGGAGTTCCTCTTCAGCGACAATAAGTCAAGTTAAGTCCCCTGTTTAGACATTTATTTTTCCACAGTTCAAGAAACCTAGGGGTATGTAAGTGTTCTGCGGGTATAACTCTCTCACGGAGGCCTCTAGGTATAGTTTTGTTTGAGATGTGGGAATTTAATGATGAAATATCCCACTTTCTATTCAAAAACTTTATCATCAGCTTTTTATGGTTTACTTTCAACTGTTCACTACACAGCCTTGCCCTTCTCTTTTCAGCAAATATTTTCTAGGCTTGTGCAATTTGTTTCGTAAAGAATCGAAAATTCTGACGAATTTAGCAACTTTCGAAGGTTCGGATGCATTCGAATTTCCGAACAAAGCAATTACGAATAAAACCGTATCTGAAATAAATTATATCGCAAATAGCGAATGCCCAAATGCCTTCGGCATAATTTGTTGTTGTGTTAATGCGGCCTAATTCAACAGCAAGTCGACTTGTTATGATCCCAATTACACATCCAACAATAACACTCTCTTCTCTACTCTGCTCTCTGCTCCTCCCTCACCGTGCTGAACTCCCTCTCAAAATGGTGTACAGGGGCGGAGGCTATAGTCGCATGTCAAAAAACGAAAGTAAAATACGAGATTTTGAATCGTTACAAATAACTGTATTTAGAACAGTACAAATCCATTCGAAGCACATTAGGCAGGGCCATTGTGAGAGAGACACGGAAAATTACGAATCAAAAAAAAGTTACGAATCAACAAAAAACAATGTACTCTACTGAAAGTACGAATTATAAATCAACTAAAAATAAGGCTTACATTAATACGAATCATTCCGACGAAAAATGACACTTGCCAAAATATGAATTAGTCCGAACACGAAAAATCCTGTTTAGCAAAATTACGAATGATTACGAATCAACAGGACGGAAAATAAACTAAACAAAACAAATTTTTCCGTTGTGCACAAGTCTAATATTTTCCCACAGAATTTGGCATAAACAACATGAAAGCATGGATCCATCCTGCCTTGTATCAATGGTTCAGGTTAGTGGTGTTGGTGTAAAGGGGGGGGGGGGTGGGGGGGATATATTTTCTTAACACACTTTGGGCCCCTTGGTACCAATTGAGCATTGTTTATATGCCATGACCTACCTGAGTATTGTTGCTGACCATCCCTTTATGACTACAGTGTACCCATCTTCTGAATGCTACTTCCAGCACGATCATGCACCATTTCACAAAGCTCAAATCATCCCAAACAGTTTTTTTGATCATAACAATAAGGTCACTGTACCCCAATGGCCTCCACAGTCACCATATCTCAATCCAATAGAGCACCTAGGGAGTCCAACCTGGTACTAGCAAGGTGTACATAATAAAGAGGGTGGTGAGTTTAAGTTTACTTAAAAGTCACATTCCTTAAGCTCCTTTATATTTCCACATGCAGGTTATATTTGAGCTAAACGGCTAATGATTTGGAAACTGTAAAAAAAAGTTTTTGTTTTGTTCAGAGTGCTTCTTTAAACTTGTAATTTTTTTCTGTTCTTGTCTATAAAACTGAGAATCTGCATAATGGTTTGTCATCTCACCAACTGCTATGTACCTCAATCAAGGTTATTGTATTGCAGCAGCAGTCATACGGCTTCCCAGCCCTTTTTCATAAAGTCCAACAGCTTATTTGTCATAATTCCTGCTTTTTCGTGCCATTTCCCAGTCCCAGGTGCATCATGCTGTTTTCAGGATGATATCTTTTGCTTCATTCCACAGTTCATTTCATCTATTTTTTCCTTCTGCTATGTTAATAGCATTTCAAACCCGTTGTTAACTTACACCCTGTAGCTGTCACTGATTTTTTTTCCATGGTTATGTTTTGCAATATAAAAATTGTTTTCTATTTTGTAATTTTCTCGAGTATGGATTCTCGGACATAGCAAATTAATGGTCATCATCATTGTCCTCCCACAAATATGTGAAGCTTGGTGCCCAAACACCGGAAAATAGCATGTTACTGACCAAGTTGTCAATGAGTATTTCATTTCTACTTTGCAGTTGGTTTAACTGTTTACTATATAAAGTACATTGTATACTTCATATACTAAATGTATATACTGCATGATAAATATTCTAGATCTTTATAAAATTATTATGGGCAAGTCGCTATGCCATTCTAAAGTAACTTTTTTTTATTGGTACAAGTTAAAGATTTATGGAGTAGTCCGATGCAGACTAATTTTTCCAAGTACTTTGCAGTCATTTAGGATTAATTCCCTTTGTAGGTTTAAAATAATATTAAAAGCAATTGTTTTCTTTAAAAATAATAATATAAATAATAATAATAATAATAATAATATAAATAATAATAATAATAATAATAATAATATAAATGTTATACTTATCTGCTCTGTGCAGATTTCCAAGTACTTTGCAGTCATTTAGGATTAATTCCATTTGTAGTAGTAATATTATAGTAATATTAAAAGCAATTTTTTTCTTTAAAAATAATAATATAAATGTTATACTTTTCTCCTCTGTGCAGTTGTTCTGCACAGAGCAGCCCAAATCCTCCTGTTATCTGGTCCCCCGCCGACGCTTCTGGACTCTCCCTCCTGCCTAGTGCCCCCATAGCAAGCAGCTTGCTGTAGGGGCACCCGAGCAGGCTCGCACCCAAACCGCTGCACTGTGTGTCCATTTACACATGGAGCGCAGCTCAGTCCTGCCCCAGTTCTCTCTTCATTGGCTCACTGACTGTGATTGACAAAAGTGGGAGCCAATGGCTTCTACTGCTGTCTTAGCCAATGAAAAGTCAGAGACCTGAGAGAGCCACTGCTCTCATGCACATGAGGGCTGGGAGGGCTGCTGCACACAGAAAGTATCTCCTGTCGTATCTATGCGGCTGATTCATAGAATCAGCTCCGCATAGATAGCCCTAAGATCCGACAGGTGTAATTGAATTACACCATCGGATCTTAGGATGCAATACTTCGGCCGCCGCTGGGGGGAGTTCGCGTCGTAATCCAGCGTCGGGTATGCAAATTAGCAGTTACGGCGATCCACGAAGGTTTTTCCCGTCGTTACGTCGTCGCTAGTAATTTTTTCCCGACGCAAAGTTAGGGCACCTTTAACATGGCTTAACTTTAGTCGAGCCATGTTAAAGTATGGCCGTCGTTCCCGGGTCGAATTTCAATTTTTTTTTTTTTCGCGTAAGACGTCCGGGAATACAAATGGACGTTACGCACGTCGCCGTTCTAAAAAATGACGTCACATCGCGCAAAGCACGGCGGGAATTTCAAAACTGAGCATGCGCAGTATGCCCGGCGCGGGAGCGCGCCTAATTTAAATGGTACCCGCCCCATTTGAATTGGGCGGGCTTGCGCCGGACGTGTTTACGATACACCGCAAGTTTACAGGTAAGTGCTTTGTGGATCGGGCACTTACACTGAAAACTTGCGGCGGTGTAACATAAACAGGTTACGTTACACGGCCGCAATTGTACGAGAATCTGGCCCTTTGAGCCTTTACAACAACTTTAATTTCAATTAAAGCAACGTGACTGAATGAACTTTGTTTTACATTTTAGCATGATGGACACAGGCTCCTTCAAAATAGACAGAAACGTAATAGACGTTTGCATGGATATTAATCCAACATTCAGAAGACCCTTTAGTTTCTTGATGTAGATATGTACATTAATTACTATCAGTCATACATTACTAACCCTTAAGCCTCATACACACGATCGGACTTTTCCGTGGATTTTTGTACAAAGGGCATTGGCCATGAACTTGTTCTGCATACACACGGCAGGACTTTTTCAGCCAACTTTCACCAAATCACGTGTTTTTCAGCTCTTTACCACCACCCTGTGGGCAACTTCTGCTATTGTTGTCTGATCTTTAGCATTGGTTCTGAGCATGCGTGTTTGTGCTTTGGACTTTAGTCCAATGGACTTGTGTACACACGATAGGATTATCCTCCATCGGACATTTGTTGCCAGAAAGTTTGTCTATTTTCACAGCGAACATTTGTCCGATGAAAAAGCAAAAACATTTGTCCAATGGAGTGTACACACGATCGGATTGTCCGAGCAAACATGTCTGTAGGACATTTGTTGTCAAAAAGTCAGATTGTGTGTATGGGCCTTAAGAATAACTGCCCAACCTCTTCCTATCAGAGCACCCTTATTCTACATCCAAGTCTACCTTTAGAAGAAAAGGAAGAACTGGCTGCTCAATGACCAGGCCATTTTTTGCGATACGGCACTGCGTCACTTTAACTGACAATTGCGATGTCGTGCAAAGTAATACACAAACAAAATTTATGTCCTTTTTTCCCCACAAATAGAGCTTTCTTTTGGTGGTATTTTATCACCTCTGCGTTTTTTTTTTTTTTGTGCTATTAACAAAAGCGACAATTAAAAAAAAAAAAAAAAATTTGTACTTGTTGCTGTAATAAATACCCCCAATTTCTTTTTTTAAAAAAAGCACATTTTTCTCAGTTTAGGCCTATGAATTCTTCTACATATTTTTGGTAATAAAAATTGCAAAAATTGCATATTGATTGGTTTGCGCAAAGGTTATAGCGTCTACAAAATAGGGGATAGATTTATGACATTTTTATTATAATTTTTTTACTAGTAATGACGGCAATCTGCGATTTTTATTGGGACTGTGACATTGTGGCGGACAAATTGGAGACTTTTGACACATTTTTGGGACCATTGGCATTTATACAGCGATTAGTGCTATAAAAATGCACTAATTACTGTGTGAATGTCACTGGCAGGGAAGGGGTTAACACTAGGGGGTGTTCAAGGGGTTAACTGTGTTCCCTAATGTGTGTTCTAACTGTGGGAGGATGGGACTCACTATAGGAGATTTCCCAGCTTGTAGGAAGTCATGATCTGCACCTCATCTCCTCTTAGAACATTGATGTGTATGTTAACATCACACGCCCGATATCCTGCTTAAATGGACCGACATACAGCTATGACGTTCCGTGGGAACAAACCGACCTGCCGCCGTATAATGATGGCAACTGGTCGGCAAGCGGTTAATAAAAAAAATAAAAAAAATAAGAATAAAAAACTAAAATAAAAAAACACCATCCACTGCTCTACTGATCATTTCTTTACCCCGAAGCACTGTTAAAATAAATAAATAATATATATATATTTTAAAATAATAGAAAATAAAATAATAAAAACAAAATACTACTGATACTGTCCACTGCCCTACTGACATGGTCCAACCATCCACTCCCCCCCCCAAAGTATTGAGAAAAAAATAATAAAAAAATAAATTGTAAGAAATTATAAAAAAAAATGAATTATAAAGATGAAAAAAAAAAAAATACAAATAAAAAACTACCGACACCACCCACCGCTCTACTGACCGCCATACACTCCACATCCCTCTGCTGAGCATACTACTCACTGCCGTAAACTCCACAATGTACGTTTCCTATTTAACGTTGCCCCATTCTGCACTATGTAAGTAATCTCAGACTCTATTTAACCACACCCCTCTAAACCACACCCAATATTTAGCAACATTTAAACCATGCCCACTGTTCACCGCTGTGTGCTACGTGCAGCACATTTATTTATTTATTGATGCCTAGGGCCCACTTGTAATTGTGCTCATGGGCCTACTGATTTATGATACGTCCCTGGGGATGGTGGCAGTTTTGGGTGGAAAAATAGATAGTGGACAAGACGCCTTTGATGCCACAGCTTCTTTTAGTTTGTCTAATTGGGTACTAGACTATATGAAGCTTGGAATCCAGTTTACATTGACAAAGGGGCTAAGTACTGTTTCTGCCTCTGACTCTCGACATGTCATACAACATCCCTGTTTGAGTTTAGTAAGCGGGATCTACAGTCTAGACAATGACCCCCACTGGTTATTCCATCCTCTTCCTTCTTATTTTCAGCTTAGTTCCCATACAAACCATAATTTATATCATCTGCTGCTGTTGTTTATGGTGCCCTGTTTCCTTCTACCGTGCTAGCAATCAGGCACTAAATTATTAATTAGAAAAAAGGTCTCCCTACAAAAAAATATATAAAAAAAGAGTTAAAGTGTTACTAAACCCAGGACCCTGCATTCACTATATCTGGTCTCCCAGAGTACACAGAATATGGAAATGCAATTATTTTAGTAAATATAAACTACTAAATACCTTTTATCATCAGCATTATATAGCAGTCTTGTGACTTTTATCAGTGTCTGGTTAAAGCTTGTAGGAGGACTTTTCATTCTCCTCTGACTATCCTATGAGGCTGCATGACCCCTGACCCTCTGTCTGGACAGTGCTGATAGGCCCTTTGCTGATCACATGCACCCTCCCAAGTAAAAAAATAATAATCTAGCAATACACACCAAACTAAGTGGCTCCAGTTGAAGATGGATTGGGGACCGTGCACGAAGGGGAGGATAAGCGAAGACAGGATCAAACAGCCTTTTTACACAAGGCGGAGGATTAACCCCTTCCACAGTGAGTATAACAAGCATGCTTTACTGCATATACAGACTGATTTTCCTGTTGTGGGTTTAGTAACACTTTAATACTTATCTGTCTCAGTACCCATGCTTCAGCTCTTTGGTCCCATGTAGAGCTACATTGGTTACTGTATCTTCAGCACCTGACATACGTCTAGGTCAAGGCCGTCTTTAATATGGTTTGGGCCCTGGGCAAACATTTTTTTGGGCCCCCCTCCAGCTTATTTTGGGCCTGGCTGGTTCACATGTATGTTTTGGGCGGTCCTCATTTGTGCAGGCAGGTGTATCGGATATTTGGTTCTCTGCTGTTCCATTAGGAACACAGGAGTTTGTCGAATTGAACCACGATGTGCAAACAGGTAATGAGGCAGCTAACACACCCAGACGTGTGTCAGCTAAGAAAGATTCTTCACTGTACCTGTTTAAGAAGGTGTTCATGGAAGTGAACAGAGAATAATAATCATAGCTTACTCATATGCACTAATGTAGGGCAAGCAATCAACATTTACTCAATAGTGAATGTACGCATTACATAAAAATAAACTTTTCTGAGGCTATTATCGATCATTTCAAATAATGATGATATGTTTATGCATATGTCACCAGTTCAAGATGAAATAAAACCAGCAAGGAGGCATATTTGTTTCCCTAAATGCACTGCCTTGCACATAGGCCTGTTGAAGATTGAAACATAAGGTTGATAAAAATCCATATATTTGATGCCTCCCACCAACCCAAGGCTTTTACTAGTTTAACTAGGCATTGCTTGAGTACACCAAGTCACCATTTCCTGTAATATCCTCAGTTCACTAATGACCAGGGAACATAAAGTATAACTTTATATTCATTATGTCTTAAAAAAATGTAGAAGGGTTACAACACAAAAAGCAAAAGGCAGAGGTTCCAACCCTTCCTCACATTCTCTTCATGTGTCCCCACTGGAAAAATCTTATGTTTCAGTGACCAACATCACTAGGACAGAACATGCAAAAAATATATATACACTATATTGTCAAAAGTATGGGTACACCTGCCTTTACACGCACATAAACTTTAATGGCATCCCAGTCTTAGGGCCAGATTCACAGAAGAAATACGACGGCGTATCTCCTGATACGCCATCGTATCTCTGTGTTACGGCCGTCCTAACTATGCGACTGATTCATAGAATCAGTTACGCATAGCTAGCCCTAAGATCCGACAGGTGTAATTGAATTACACTGTCGGATCTTAAGGATGCAATTCTAGGCCGGCCACTAGGTGGCGAGGCCATTGCGGTCGGCGTAGAATATGCAAATGACTAGTTACGGCGATCCACGAAGATCCGCGCGTTCGTCGCAATCCCGTACGTCGTCACTAGTCATTTTTACCCATCGCAAAGTTACATCTGCTTTAACATGGCTGATCTTTAGATCAGCCATGTTAAAGTATGGCCGTCGTTCCCGCGTCGAATTTAGATTTATTTATTTTTTGCGTAAGACCGTTTTCAGCGTACATGCCCGCCCGGAGATTTCTGTATGATGGCTGTACACACCATCATACAGAAATCCGCGCGTACACGATACGCGGTGACGAGGCCGCGCCGTCGCCGCGACGATGACGCGGTGAAGTGCGTGGCCCTGGAAGTTCAATGCTTCCACGCATGCGTCAAAGTCATTCGAAGCATGCGAGTGATGGCGGCCGCTCGGACATGTACGGTAAGTCTGTACAGACGACCGAACATGTCCGACGGGCAGGATTCCAGCGGGCATGTTTCTAAGCAAGTTTAGAAACATTTGCCCGCTCGAAAACTGTCTGGCGGGCAAATGTACGCTGGAATCCTGTCCGATCGGCCGTACACACGACCGAACATGTCTGCTGAAACTGTCGTTTTTTGTGTCAATGAAAATGATAGTGTGTGGGCAAAACGACGTTTCAAAACGACGTTTTTAAACCCGCGCATGCTCAGAAGCAAGTTATGAAGCTAGCTTCAATGGAAAAGAGTGCCGTCGTACGTGCTGAACGTAACCGCGCTTTGCTAGAGCATTTTAAAAAACGATGGTGTGTAGGCAACGTCGTTTTTGAAAATGAAGTTTCAAAAATGTCGTTTTATTTCATGATTCAAAACGTCGTTTTTTTTTTTATCACAAAAAACGACCATCTGTATGCAGCATTAGGACAATTTTGACACATTTTTGGGACCATTGTCATTTTCACAGCAAAAAATGCATTTAAAATGCATTGTTTATTGTGAAAATGACAGTTGCAGTTTGGGAGTTAACCACAAGGGGGCGCTGATGGGGTTATGTGTTCCCTGAAGTGTGTTTACAACTGTAGGGGGGCGTGGCTGTAGGTGTGACGTCATCGATTGTGTCCCCCTATAAAAGGGATGACAGGATCGATGCAGCCGCCACAGTGAAGAACGGGGAAACCGTGTTTACACACAGCTCTCCCCGTTCTTCAGCTCCGGGGACCGATCGCGGGACTCCAGCGGCAATCGGGTCCGCGGGTCCCACGGTCACGGAGCTTCGGACCGGGTCGCGTGAGCACGCCCGCGACCCACGGCTGGGTACTAGTACAGGACGTACCTGTACGTACATCTGCCCAGCCTTGCCATTCTGCCAACGTATATGTGCAGGAGGCGGTCCTTAAGTGGTTAAAGTTCATGTGGGTGTAAAGGCAGGAATCCCAATACTTTTAGTAATATAGTGTATATAGAAACACACACATTTATGTGGCTGCATTACTACTAAAGTTTGATTTAAAATTTTCTTCTTGTGCACTGTTTTTCCTTAGGGAGCATCAATGACTTTTCAATACTTACATTAAAATATATCTCTCTGCCTACAAATCTCACTATGAAGTTGCTTTTATCTACCTCTGTGACCTGATTTCCATTTACAATCCTCCTGATTCTGCTCCTCTACCTGAATAATAACCACTACCTTTCTCATTGTTGGTTTAATACATGAACTTGGCTTTTCCTGATTCTTTGATGTGTAATACATCCCATGAAATATTGCAGTGTGCCATTTCCACTCATTTGTGATGTTCAGTAGACAGGAGACATGTTTCGGGCATTTATGTCTGTCCAATTCTTCCAAGTAAAATACTATCCAGCTCACATGGTAGGCATTCATAGGTACACATCACCACCTTTAAAATTGCTACCAAGTACAAAACAAGAAAGGTTACCTGATGTTCAGAATACCAGTCTGTATTGTAGCCTTTACCCAAGCAGAGAGCAAGCACTTCAGTTGTGACATACCATCGGGTACCCTGCCAGCATCTGACCTGGTTTGGGTCAAAAAATGTAAAGCCTCTGGAACAGAGGAGAAAAAACGTAATAACGTAATAAGAATGACCCAGACAAATTACATTTCTGTATTCAGCTGTAATAAACGGTACCCTCTAAATTGGCTTTAGACCTTCATATATAACGGAATACAGAGGGTATACAGAGAGTATAACAGAGACACTAACTAACTTACACATTGAAAATATGGGTGAAAATTTAAGCAACAGTGTCCAATAGGGATCACCAAAGGTAATCGCAGGCTGAGCAGAGAGCCACAAATAGCTGCCATTGCACCTAGCCGCTCACCGCTGCAGCAGGAATCAGAATTCACACCAGCCAAATCGCCAGTGTGAATGTAGCCCTATGCCGCGTATACACGATCGGACATTCCGACAACCAAGGGCGGATCCAGAGTCTAGTCTCGGGAGGGGCACTGCCAGAAAATAAGGTGTTGCTCACAGAACTCAATTAGGTGTCCGGTGTGTCCGCTGCAATGTTGCAGTACCGCTAAAAAATCAATGATCGCCACCATTACTAGTAAAAAATATTTAAATATAAATGCCATAAATCTATCCCATAGTTTGTAGACGATTGTCAGGGACTGCAGACATGGTACAAGAGATGGTCAGAGACTGCAGACGTGGTACAAGAGATGGTCAGAGAATGCAGACATGATACAGGAGATGGTCAGAGACTGCAGACATGGTACAAGAGATGGTCAGAGACTGCAGACATGGTACAAGAGATGGTCAGAGACTGCAGACATGGTACAAGGGATGGTCAGAGACTGCAGACATGGTACAAGAGATGGTCAGAGACTGCAGACATGGTACAAGAGATGGTCAGAGACTGCAGACATGGTACAAGGGATGGTCAGAGACTGCAGACATGGTACAAGGGATGGTCAGAGACTGCAGACGTGGTACAAGGGATGGTCATGGTACAAGGGATGGTCAGAGACTGGAGACATGGTACAAGAGATGGTCAGAGACTGAAAACATGGTACAAGAGATCAATGCAGCCTCATCAGTGCCCATCATTGCAGCCTCACTGTACATATGAATGCAGCCCCACTGTATATATGAACGCAGCCCCACTTTTGTATATAAATGCAGCCCCACTTTTGTATATAAATGCAGTCCCACTTTTGTATATAAATGCAGTCCCACTTTTGTATATAAATGCAGTCCCACTTTTGTATATAAATTCAGTCCCACTTTTGTATATAAATGCAGTCCCACTTTTGTGTATAAATGCAGTCCCACTTTTGTGTATAAATGCAGTCCCACTGTTGTATATAAATGCAGCCCCACTTTTGTATATGGATGCAGCCCCACTTTTGTATATTAATGCAGCCCCACTTTTGTATATTAATGCAGCCCCACTTTTGTATATAAATTCAGTCCCACTTTTGTATATAAATGCAGTCCCCATTTTGTATATAAATACAGCCCCACTTTTGTATATGAATGCAGTCCCACTTTTGTATATAAATGCAGCCCAACTTTTGTATATAAATGCAGCCCCACTTTTGTATATTAATGCAGTCCCACTTTTGTCTATGAATGCAGCCCCACTTTTGTCTATGAATGCAGCCCCACTTTTGTCTATGAATGCAGCCCCACTTTTGTCTATGAATGCAGTCCCACTTTTGTCTATGAATGCAGCCCCACTTTTGTCTATGAATGCAGCCCCACTTTTGTCTATGAATGCAGTCCCACTTTGTCTATGAATGCAGCCCCACTTTGTATATGAATGCGGAAAGGGTGAGAAAGTGCCTGGTATCAAAGTGGTTAAAGTAGATCTAAACCCAATGACCACGATCTAATTAACGCATTAAAGTTTTGATGTAATTTTAGATGTTAATCTTTTAACTGCTTTCATACCGCCTCGCCATACATATACTGCGGCAGGGCGGCACGGCTGTGCAAAATCATGTACCTGTACGTGATTTTGTGCACACGGTGTAGGGATGAGCGTGCTTGCACTATGATTTGACACAGCGGGAGCCAATCAGCGAGTGGCTGGCGCGACCCACCCATCATTCTGTGGAGAGACGGATCAGCGGTATGCCTATGTAAACAAGGCAAACCACTGATCTGTCAGCTAAGCTAAAACACGATCGCTCTTTCCCTCCAGTCTGCCCCTCCTCCACATAGTAAGAAAACACCTCCCAGGCACACACTTAACCCCTTTATTGCCCCTGGTGTTAACCCCTTCCCTGCCAGTGTCATTTATACAGTGATCAGTGTATCGGTGTCACTGGTCCCCAAAAAGTGTCACTTAGTGTCCAATTTGTCCGCTGCAATGTCGCAGTCCCACTAAAAATCGCTGATTATTGCCATTACCTGTAAGAATAATAAAAAAATAAAAAGCCCCTACATCTATCCCATCGTTTTTGGACGCTATAACTTTTGTGCAAACCAATCCATATACACATACCAAAATTTACCAAAAATATGTAGCAGAATACATATTGGCCTAAATTGATAAAGAAATTCGATTTTTTTTTGCATTTTTTTATTGGGAATGCTAGCAGAAAGTAAAAAATATTGCTTTTTATTCAAAATTGTTGGTCTTTTTTTGTTTATAGCGCACAAAAAGTGATCAAATACTACCCAAAGAAAGCTCTATTTGTGGGGGAAAAAAGCACATTAATTTTATTTGGGTACAACGTCGCACAACCATGCAATTGTCGATTTAAACATCGCTGTGTAGTATCGGAAAAAAAATGACCTGGTCAGGAAGTGGGTTAAACCTTCTGGATCTATAGTAGTTAACCTGCAGCCTTCATTAAATGAATAACTGTTGATCCTGCTATTAAAGTTCTTGTTAAGGCATTTCTTGTTATGGGGTGACAACTGTCTCCCAATGGTGCTCCTGTGTTGTCACCCTATCACATGTGCAGCTAACAGTGGATTGAGTGAATGTATATAGAAAAGGAAGAAAGAAGTTGGAGGGGATCAGATGCACTGAGATGGAAAAAATGATTTTTTTTTTTTTTATAATGCACAGAGTTTTAGCAAACTAAACACTATCCAGTCAGGGTTTACCTGCTTTAAAGTGTCAGCAGGAGTTAAAATGGGGAATCGTCAGGTGCCTGTCATAGATATAGATATGACAGGTATGCTCCTGGAGACCCAAAATCAGAGGTGTTCTATCAAGCAAATTATTAACTCAGCATACAAAGTCAATGTAATGATCACCATTGAGCCTGCAACATTTGCTGGTCGACACTATTATTGTAACTATTGTCATGCTGTATTGCACGCTTGTACTAACCAAGAGTACATAAACTGCTGAAAGTCTAAAACTGAAGCGCAATACTGGAAGTTCATTGTCCAGACATGAATTTATTCCAAAATATGATACAAGGTTTTATTGCAAAGCCAATACATTTTTGTAATAAAACATTTTATCCTATTTTTCTATAAGTTTATGTCTAGACAATCAACTTATGCTGCGTACACACGATCGGACATTCCAAAAACAAAACCGTGGATATTTTTCCGACAGATGTTGGCTAAAACTTTTCTTGCATATACACAGTCACACAGATGTTGCCGGAAATTCCGATGGCCAAGATCGCGGTCACGTACAACACGTACGACGGCACTAGAAAAGGGACGTTCAATACCAAGTGTGCCACCTTTTGGACTCCTTCTGCTAATCTGGTGTTAGTAGAAGTTTGGTGAGAGACGATTCGTGCTTATACAGTTGTATTCAAAATTATTCAACCCCCACTGAAATTGATTCTTTTGGCCAGTTTGACATTGATTTTGATCATTCAGTCATCCTGCTTACAATTAAATCAAAGAGGCACGTGTAGGTCAGACAAATATAACATTTATAATGAAATAACCACAAATGTCTTTTCTGTGCTCACATCATTATCAGTTTTATTCAACCCCCAATTGACATTCAATCTTAGTACTTAGTACAACATCCTTTTACAGTTATAACAGCTTTTAAACGTGAAGCATAGCTTGACACAAGTGTCTTGCAGCGATCTACGGGTATCTTCGCCCATTCGTCATGGGCAAAAGCCTCCAGTTCAGTCACATTCTTAGGCTTGCGCACTGCAACTGCTTTCTTTAAGTCCCACCAGAGGTTCTCAATCGGATTTAAGTCTGGTGACTGCGATGGCCACTCCAAAATGTTCCAGCCTTTAATCTGCAACCATGCTCTAGTGGACTTGGAGGTATGCTTGGGATCATTGTCCTGTTGAAAGGTCCAACGTCTCCCAAGCCTCAGGTTTGTGACGGACTGCATCACATTGTCACCCAATATCTCCTGGTACTGAAGAGAATTCATGGTACCTTGCACACGCTGAAGCTTCCCTGTACCTGCAGAAGCAAAACAGCCCCAAAGCATGATTGACCCCCCGCCATGCTTCACAGTAGGCAAGGTGTTCTTTTCATCATAGGCCTTGTTCTTCCTCCTCCAAACATAGCGTTGATCCATGGGCCCAAACAATTCTAATTTTGTTTCATGAGTCCACAGAACACAATCCCAAAACTTCTGTTGTTTGTCTACATGACTTTTGGCATACTGCAGTCGACTCTTCTTATTCTTTGGAGACAGCATGGGGGTGCGCCTGGGAGTTCTGGCATGGAGGCCTTCATTTGCGAATGATGCTTCCTATGGTGTCTCTTGGTATGTTTAACATCTTTGCAATCTTCTTATAGCCATTGCCCTTCCTGTGAAGAGTAATCACCTCTTCTCTTGTCTTCCTGGACCATTCTCTTGACTTCACCATGTTTGTAACCACACCAGTAAATGTCTAGAAGGAGCTGAGTATCACAGTCATTTTAAAGCTGCCTAATTGGTGCTTATTATGCTTTATTGCTGCTCCCTGACATCCACAGGTGTTTTCAATACCTGATTGAAAACACTTCAATGAACCTCTGTTCTTCAGAGTGGTAGTCTTTAAGGGGTTAAATAATTGTGTAAATGAAGAATTCACAAAATACACATTTACTACTGTATTACAAAACCAATTGATGTCATTTTAGTTGCATATGGTTCTTTAAGAAGTCCTTGTAGGATTTCATTCTGAATACAATTACAAATGTACACTAAATTCCCTAAAACCCTTTACAGCATTGGGGGGGTTGAATAATTTTGAACAAAACTGTATGTCATCTGCTGCTGTTCCCGATCTCTCGGAGTCTCTGAGAAATCAGTTTGTCAGAACTCTGTGTGAATATCAGCAGCAAAACAACTTCATTATTCTAGCATTATAAAGAAGAAGAGAATGCCCTGCATTAAAAGATAAAAAAATGGCAGCTTGACGAATCTCGTTTACGAACACTAGTTTTACCAGACTAAGCGCTTCCGTCTCGTATTTGATTCAGAGCATTCGTGGAATTTTGTGCATCGGAATTGTCTATACACGCTTGGAATTTACGAGAATGGATTTTGTTGTCGGAAAATTTGAGATCCAGTTCTCAAATGTTTGTTGTCGGAAATTCCGACAGCAAATGTCCGATGGAGCCTACACGGTCGAAAATTTCAAGCTCTCATCGAACATTTTTTGTCGGAAATTCTGAGCGTGTGTACGTGGCATTACAGTTTGGCGCTTCAATCTCAGACTTTCTCTGTTACAATGGAGGCATAGGGGAAGGGAGATTTACTAAAACTGGAGAGTTTAAGATCTGGTGCAGTTCTGCAAAAAACAAACAGTCAGCTTCCAGGTTTTATTGCCAAAGCTTAATTAAACAAGTTAATGTTAGAAGTTGATTGGCTATCATGCACAGCTGCACCAGATTCTGAGTGCTCCGGTTTTAGTAAATCTCCCCCACTGGATATCCATTGGTGTGGAGAATCTGCCAGAATCCGGAAACCTAATCCAAATATTACAATTCCTACAGGCAATAAGAAATGTCTAATGCCCTGTACACACGATCGGTTTCATCTGATGAAAACGAACCGATGGATTTTTTCAGAAGATATCCGATGAAGCTGACTTTCATCAGTCTTGTCTACACACCATCGGTTAAAAATTCGATCGTGTCCAACGCGGTGACGTAAAACACAACGGCGTGCAGTGAAAAATGAAGTTCAATGCTTCCGAGTATGCAGATGGATTTCCCCACAGACGATTGTTTTTTTCTATCGTTTTTTTAACCATATGAAAATTTTAAAACAGGTTCTATTTTTTTTCACCGATGGGGAAAAAAACTGATGGGGCCCACACACGATCGGTTCGTCCGATGAAAACGGTCCATCGGTCCCTGTACACACGATCGGATAAACCGATCGTGTGTACATGGCATAAGGCTCCAGTGCTATTCTGAAATTCGTACAAAGTTTCTAAGCAAGCTGCTATTCAACCTGTAACTGATCAACAGATTAGTCTTCTTGTGCTCTGGATTTAGTTTGTCTGACTTCCGTCTGTTCATGACTTTAATTATTTTTGTAAATTGTTTGTTCTGTGTTTGTACTGTTTGTACTTAGCCCTTCTAGCTTATTCTGATCAGCTGATCAATTTTTTTATTTTTTTTTACGGCATTGATCTGTCTACCTTTCTGGAAGCTGGACTCTCTTTAGTATCTGATTGTCTGTACCTGTTCATCAGCCTGCTGACTCTGCTAATGTCTGCTGCTTGCTCTGACCGGGGCAGATCCACAAAGCACTTATGCCGGGGGATCTCGAGATTTGCGGCGTAAGTGTAAATATGCGCCGTCGTATCTATGCGCCGTATCCACAAAACGAGATACGCCTGAAAAATATGTTTTTCCGACCGACGTAATTTTTCTGCATCGTGGGCGCAAATATACGCTGAACGCACCATTGTTTTGCTATTCAAATATGCAAATGAGGGAGATACGGCGATCCACGAATGTACGTGCGCCCGACGCGGGCTACGTGCGCCGCGCATAAGACATACGTCCGATCTAAAGTTACCCCTCATAAAAGCAGCCTTAACTTTGCACCAGACGTGTGCAGGTCAGCTTCAGCAGCACCGTTAGGGACGAACTGAGCATCCACACTTGCAGGACAACAATCTGTATGCCAACATGCCAGGGACATCCATGGTCATAGCTATACTACTGGCTTTAGATGCGCATCATGCCTAGTCATGTCTGTGAATGTCAGTGTGTTACAATGCCTCATGGGATGTGTAGTTCTAAAACAGCTGGAGGGCCTTAGTTTGAGGATCCCTGGCATAGATGAACACAGAACAGAAATAGGAATTCTTCAATAAGACTATATCTGAACACATTGCAAAATATATTCCCATGGACAACGAGTTTAAAAGGCAAAAAATAAAACCTATGTGGCTCACTGACAAAGTTAAAAAAGCTATAAATAAAAATAGAGCTTTTAAAAAAGAAAAAAAACACTATCTTTGTTTAAATGTTACAAAGAACCTGCAAACAAAAGTAGGTGACTGGGGACAAAGAAAAGGCAAATTATTAATATTATTAAATACCTTCTTTATCTCTGTGTATACAAAGGAGCATGCCTCATGTTCATATTGTGGGTGGTATTGACACGGCCCCAAATGATCCACAATGGCTCAAAATTGATGTGGTCCAGAAATACTAAGCTAGAATAAAGGTGAATAAAGCACCTGGACCAGAGGGCATCCATCCACGAATCCCAAAAGAATTGAGCTCTGTCATTTCCAAGCCATTGGGGGTTATTTACTAAAGGAAAATCCACTTTGCACTACAAGTGCACTTGGAAGTGCAGTTGCTGTAGATCCGAGGGGGACATGCAAGGAAAATAAAAAACAGCATTTTAGCTTCCACATGATTGGATGATAAAATCAGCAGAGCTTCCCCTCATTTCAGATCTTCCCCTCAGATCTACAACGACTGCACTTCCAAGTGCACTTGCAGAGCAAAGTGGATTTGCCTTTCGTAAATAACCCCCATTGTGTTCTAATTTTTAGGGACTCTTTGATAACTAGAATAGTACCGCTGAATTTTGCAAAAGCGTTCGATACAGTTCCCCACACACAGCTAATGTGTAAGGTAAAGTCTACAGGCTTGGAAAAATCTGTTTGTAAATGGATAGAAAACTGGCTAAAAAACAGAATTTAGAGTGTCGTGGTTAATTATTCTTACTCTGAATGGTCTAAGGTTATTAGCGGTGTACCCCAAGATTCAGTGTTGGGACCCTTGCATTTTAAAATATTTATAAATAATATTGGGTCTGGGATTAAAGGTGCCATTTCAGTTTTTGCAGTTTTTGCAGATGACCACAAGCTATGCAGTGGAGTAACATTCTTACAGGATTTCTCCAACTTACAAGCCAATCTCAATGCACTGTTTAATTGTGCAACTAAAATTGATAAATGTAAAGTTGGGGGCTAAGAACTGGGTAAGTCAATGGTGGAGAAGGATCTGGGTGTTCTGTTAGATCATAAGCTTAATAATAGCACGCAATGCGAAGCTGCGTTTTCCAAAGCGAGCAAAATCCTTGTATTAAGAGAGGTATAGACTTCAGAGCAGTGGCGGCTGGTGTTTTTTTTGGGGGGAGGGGGCGGCAAACAATGCACCCACAGCCCCCCTCTGCAGGTCAGTCTTGTCAATTGCACCCCCCCTCGTCGGTAAGTCGGTCGGCCCCGCACTTACCTCATCAAGCAGGCAGGGTTTCTATCTGTGCGACGGGTGGTGGCTTCTCAGGTGTCTCCTCCCTCCTCCTCCTAGGCAGCTAATAGGATCGCCTGTCCTTTAAGACCCGCTTCCTGATTGGCCAGGAGGAGCATTAGTGTGACAATAGCGAATATTTATTCAACTGGGTGGGCTCAGGGCGCAGGGCCTATTAGAGCCTATGCATCTGGAGGAAAAGAAATGTAATCTTCAAATACGGAAAGGTTTCTTCACAGTTAGAGCTGTGAAAATGGGGAATAGACTCCCTCAAAAGCTGGTTCTGTCCAGCTCAGTAGATTGCTTTAAAAAAGCCTGGATGTTTTCCTTAATGTACATGATATAACTGGATACAAACAATTATAGGTAAAGTTGATCCAGGAAAAAAAACGATTGGGCCACTTGGGGGTTCAGAAGGGAATTGTTTCCCCTGCTGGAGCAAATTGGAAAATGCTTTGCTGATTTATTTATTTTTGCCTTCATTTGGATCAACTGTAGGTATAGGATTGTGTATATAGAATTTTATGTATTGTTTTCCTTTTTATTGGTTGAACTAGATGGACATGTGTCTTTTATCAACAATACTAACTCTGTAATTATGCAGCTGTGTTACTGTTGGCAGAATAAATATTGAAAAAAGCCTTTACTGTCCAGCTGTGTGGCCACTAAATTACTACTGTAAGCTGAAGAGGTAAGTATAACACTATTTCTTTTACAAAGTGAGTTTGCTGTGTTTTTTGTCTATATTGTTCTATGTTGGGAGAGGTGAAAGAACAAATATCCCCCAAAATTAGTGTGGGGAAAACTATGACTACGTAACTATAGATGTAGTCATCGTTTTCCCCATGGCATCAAGTATAATCCCACAGCCGCACAGCCGCACTACACCAGTCGGCACAGTACCTGGAGGTGCATGCAGTTTTACTTTTGTTGAATTGGTAGGTAGTTTCCCAATCTTGGCCTCAACAGTGCTCCTTTTCCCTGCCCTTGTCCATGATGGACATACGTCATGTATTGTTGGTCTTGTACTGATATAATTTTTGCATCTTTTGTTTGTTTCTATTATGTTTTTTGTATTTATTTCTTGTTTTTAGAATGGGTTCTGGTAGTTTTATCCTGACTCGAACATCCCTGAAGAAGGGACCCCACAGTAGTCCTGAAACGCGTCGGAATGAATATCAACCATTACCATGCACTAACGCTTCAACGCTGTATATTGTTTTCTTTATAAATTATAAATTTGTACCTGATCAATTTTTATATTCTTTATTAATAGATACTAATCAGATAATTTTCAGTTGATATCCTTTCTTTTTTGTTGCCTTCAAAGTCCCTAATACACATTTTGGGGGATATTTGTTCTTTCATATCTATAATGAGATTGGCAACTCCTTGGTCCCCATTGGTGGATTTACACATAATTATGTTGAAAGGGGCCTCCTGGGGACAATATACACAGAGGTGACAGGTCCTCTTTATAAAGAGACAACATGGGTCCTAATAGGTTCCTGATGCCTCCACTGTATGCTGGAGAAGTACATCAGGGACACGGAGCATGCACAATAGTTTTCAACTGCAAGGAGATTGGCAAACATGTGAAGCGAGACAATGGCGGCACAGCTGCAGTAGGAAACCCTATGGGCATAGACTGCCTGCCCTTCCACAATGCAGATTGGGATGGAAGGCAAATGGATAAGGAACATTATATTTCCAGGGAAAAGGGCAGGCAGCAGCAAGCTTAGGAATCTATGGCCATAGAATGCCCACCCTACCTAAAATAAGGATTGCTCCCATAATGCGCATCCCCCCATACCCACCATTCTGTTTGTCTTCTTCACTTCCTTCTTTAATTTCTGTACTTTCCTTCCTCCTCCTCCTCCTCTTGGCTGTAAGTGCAGCTGATGCACCATTTTCCTTCTCCTTAAGGTTCCAGGGCAGCCAGTTGCCAACAAGCTATGCTAATAGCCCTTAATTCCTTCTCCTTCCCAAGGGTGCAAAGTCACCACTTTCCTTTCTAGTGCTGTTAATGTGCCATTTTTCTCCTCCTCCACCTTGAGGGTGCATAGCAGACACTTTTCTCCTTCTCATGGGCACAGCCACTTTCTCTTAAGTAACACAGTTCGAGTCCCAACATGTGACTGGACAGTAAAAGGAGAAGCAGCATTGTGATTAAATTATCTGTCACCTTGCACTCTACTCCTATGAGCATGTTCCTCATTAACACATGGGCCCTACGCACAAAAAGATTGTGCTGCTAATCCCTCTCCTAGTCTAAGCCCTGCTGTACAGTGGATTTCAAGAGTCTGATATTAAGTCAAGCTCATGTCTTACACTGCTTGAAATGAAAGAAAAAATCTTATGACTTTTTAATGAATACAGATCTGCATTAATTTGTGCCTTTTAAATCTGCCTGGAGTTTGGCTTTAAAGCCAATGGGCATTTATTGGCCGTTAATACACAAGAACATCTTCAAGTGAGAAAGGTATCTGTCTGCTGTGAATAAGAAAAAAAACATTATTTTCTGTAAAATGGAAGAAAAAAGGTTCTCCCAGTAGAACATTTGTTGTTATTTGGAAATATGACTTTGCCAAGTACTGAATTTCCCCATGGTTGGTAAGGTGACAGGAACAAGCACAAGGAATAGGTCTCTTGCCATCACATTAAATGACTGTAGTATACAATCTGCTCTCTAGAGGATTTGGATATGTTTTGCAGAGACTTTAAGGCATCAGTTTGAAATATTCCTTACAAGAAAAAAGAGAAGAAATGCTGAGCTGAACAAAAAGTGATCATGCATATTGAAGTATTAAGTTTTAACTCATTTAGCCGCTTGACTAATTGAAGATAAGAGATGGTCCTAATCAAAAGCTCAACTGATCTTGTTTGGAATTTAACAAGCTAAGAGAAGTTCTTAAATAAAAAAGACAAGTTACATGATAGGGACGCTTTTGGTTATCATAGGTAAACAGCAGCACATTTAAAAATAAAACAGTTCAAATACTTTTATTTATATGTTAAAAGTATGTTTTAAATAGACTGTAGGTGATTATACCCACTTTCCTTAGCAAGGTCATAAGTAAGTTAGGTAATGCTATCTTTGATCTAGGTCATTCTGTTGATTTAGTAACTATGGGCCAGATTCACGTAGAGCCGCCTTACCGCGTAACATAGTGAGGCAAGGCCAGTATTCACAAAGCACTTGCTCCCTAAGTTACGTCGGCGTAGCGCAAATGGGCCGGCGTAACCCTGCCTAATTCAAAGTAGGCATGTAGTGGGCCGGCTACATTTAAATTAACCGTGACCCCATGTAAATGAAGGCCGTTCGTACGGCGCATGCGTGCGCATGCTCAGAATCACGTTGCAAATACTCAATGCTTTCGATGTGAACGTCACCTACGCCCAGCCCCATTCACGTACGACTTACGTAAACGAAGTAAAATCCGACGACAGTTTCGACGTCCATACTTTGCATGGGCTGCGCCACCTACAGAGGTGTTTTATCTTTACTGGGACGTATGTCTTACATAAACGGCGTAGCTTACTGCGACGGGCGTACGTACGTTCGTGAATCGGCGTATCTTGCTCATTTACATATTAGACGCGTAAATCAACTTAAACGCCCCTAGCGGCCAGCGAAAATCTGCAGCCAAGATACGACGGCGTAGGAGACTTACATCGGTCGTATCTTGGCCAAATTTAAGCGTATCTGGTTTCCAGAATACGCTTAAAGATACGACGGCGCTCATTCGGACTTACGATGGCGTATCTACTGAAACGCCGTCGTAAGTCTCTCTGAATCTGGCCGTATATGAGTGTGTAATTCTTGCTGTCATTATTTGTTGAGATAAAAAATATGCGCATGTGCATTTTTGCCCCTTTCCTCCCACCACAGTATGTAACTAAGGCTAGGTTCACACATGTGTGACCGCGGGTTTGTGCCTGGGGTCCGGTGTGTGTCTGTTTACCAGTTCAGGTGTGATTCAGGTCCGCAATTTTGCCTAAATTCGCACCTGAACCGGACCCAAACACACACCGGACCCTTTTTCAATCCAGACTACGGCTGCCCCGGGCATGTGTGAACTAGCTCCATTAAGAGATGGTCACACTCACATGTCATGTGAATTGCACCCAATTCGCATATGTATGAACCCAGCCTAAGGTCCTGTTTTAATATTGCAGGAAATCTTCCCTCAACCTAGAGACAAACACACTGACTACTGTGCAAATGGGGGAGTTCTGCAGACAAGGACCTGTTACAGCATTGTAAGATAATTAGACCTTGCCAAGTGGTCGAAAAATGAGTCCCTTTCCCTGGGGGCAACATACCAGGTAGTGTTTTATCCAGGGGTATCGAAGAGTAAATGATGAGACACTGTACAGTATCATCTAGAGCAGTGGTTCTCAACCTTACTAGTGCCGTGACCCCTTGATAAAATTTCCCAAGTTGTGGGGACCCCTAACAGTAAAATTATTTTCGTAGCCTGGGTTGTCAGCACCCAAGGCAAGACAAGTAATTTGCACCCCTAACCCACATTTAGGGCTCCCTTCCACTCGTACAGTATTAAACCCCCTGCTGGTACATTTTAGGATGTGCCACTGTTTCTCTTTGTTCTCCTTTCTTTCCCTTTTATCTCTCGCTATCCTAATTTCTTGTTTTATTCCCCCCCCCCCTTTCCCTCTCTCTAGCCATCTTTTTTGTTCTTTCTCTTATTCTTTCTCTCTTTTTTCTTTGTTCCACTCGCTCTTTTCCTCTCCCTTCCATGTATTCTCTATTTGTATTCTTTCTCTTGCTACTTGGTGGTGGGGGGGGGGGGGATGGGACGAGTGGCAGTTCTGGTGGGGGGTGGGATCAGTGGCAGTGCTGGGCAGAGTTGGAATGAGTGGCAGTGCTGGGGGGGATTTCTGATCGACCGACTTAGGTGTTCTTGATCAAGGCCATCTGCTTATCTGAGAATTGTAGTGGGGACTTATAATGGCAACTATAATCACAGGTAGTGTTACTCACTGTGTCTCCGACTTTTTGGTGTCTCGTAGCAGTGACACCTATGCCAAAATCAGCAGATAGGGTCTCCTCCAGCTTTTCCTACTTCACATTCCTCACTAGTCAGCTGACCTCTAGTCTCTGCCCCCAGCAAATGCCGTGAACAGAATAGGTGGCTGCGGGCTTTAGGAACAGCCCTGCTGGGTGGCTGCAAAAAGGCTGGGAGAGCAGCGCAGGCATCAGGAACAGCCCAGGATTTGGTGACCCCTGGCAAATCGTCATTTGACCCCCGAGGGGGTCCCAACCCCCAGGTTGAGAACCACTGATCTAGAGATATCCATTTACTGGATAGCAATGTTCTTGGAGCTCCAAGTTACTTTTTTTTCTATGTCCCAGTTGGTGTTTGATCTCTTGATCATGTTTACATTCTTTTATCAGTTCAGTAAAGTTTCAAGCAAATGCAGTGTTGTGCTTCTTGTGTCCCTCAGTGTTCTGAAAGAACTTGCATGCAGAGAGAAGTGAATATTGCACAACGTATAGAAAATTAGCCAGTGAGTCCCCCAACATGGCAGGGAATCTACCCAGAAAGAGGGAAAAGGAAAGACCACTCTGTTTCCTCCACCATCCTTTAAAGGGAGTAGTGCTATTGAAACCACCCCTTAAAGGGAAGGGGCACTAATAGAACCTACTGTGCTATGGAGGAGACAAGGTGATGCTATCACATATATCTCCTTAAAGGGGGAAAGGTGCAATATGGACCCATGGTAATCAGGTCCTACCGTTTAAGGTGAGAGTCTATTCTATTTATAGGAACTTTTATGATTTTCATTTATTATTGTGGTATGATGGCACTGATGTATGTTTTTAACTAAGGAGAGTATTTGTTTATTAAGTATATATGGACTTCAACTCTAGTGAGCCCAAACACAGACAATATTTTCCATGAATGATTTATGTGGAATACCATATCAATATTGTGCACTGAAATGCTCATCCCATACTTTTAGTCACATTTTAAAAAGGGACAGTAGAGCATGTAAACATCCATTGTAATAGAAATAAGGATGATATGTCCTCTTTATGGAGAGATCTTGGGTCAAAATCTCTCCTTTACCTTTAAAATCAAAAGATCAATTTTTTTTTACTTACATCATTATGGTCCTCCAAGGCCATAAAGGCAATCAAAAATGGTCTAGTCTCTCATTGCCTCTGTGACCAGCTGGCTGCACCACCGAATCATTTCTGGAGCGCACTGGTGAAGATGGTAAGCCTGAGAAACACCAGCGAGTGGGGGGATGGGACGTCCCCTCCCGTCGCTCTAATGAAAAAGCCAATCGCCTGCTGGAAAAAAAGATACCAAGGTTATGGCTGATAGCTTCAACCATAACCCCGGTAAACCACTTGCAAACCACAGCATATATATATTGTATATATATATGTATTGTGGTCTGCAAATTTATATTTTTGTACTTTCTAAACCCTATTCCACAAATATATGGTTTCCATGCCTAACAGTGACAATGGTAAGTTGTGTTTGATGGAGCTGATATTTTAAACCAGTGGTGGTCAACTTACTTTATATAGGGGTCTTAAATGTGGCCTGTGACATCACCAAATGGCTACACATAGTATTCAGTGAATGTAATGCTATAGAATGCTGTTAGGCCTCGTACACACGACAGAGTTTCTCGGCAGAATTCGGCGAGAAACTCGGTCAGAGCCGGATTCTGCCGAGAAACTCTGTCGTCTGTACACTTTCGGCCCGATGGAGCCGCCGAGGAACTCGTCGAGAAAATAGAGAACATGTTCTCTATTTTCTCGTTGTTCTATGGGAGAACTCGGCCTGCCGAGCTCCTCGGCGGCTTCAGGGCTGAACTGGCCGAGGAACTCGATGTGTTTGGCACGTCGAGTTCCTCGGCCGTGTGTACGAGGCCTCAGAGTCTGCAGACATTCTGCTGAAGTTATAAGAGTTCTACAAGAAAGATAGCCATAGACTGTAAACATACAAAAGGAGAAGGTCAGAGATTTTAAACATACTATATGAGCCGTTGGAAACTGGGGATATGCTATCAAAGACACGCTACATGAGACTGCTAGAGATCCCTGCTATTTCAGCCCCTTTACAAATGAATGCTTCTACATTCGTACTCTCTACAGCCCCCTTGAAAATTATTTGTGTCACATGTGATATTTTTCTCAGCAAGATCCATTATAAAAACATAAAAATAGAAAAGGGATGGACAGCATGGAAAAGTAGCATAGTGTATAAGAAATAATCTAAACAATTTCACTACTGGAAGCCAGTCTTATAAAACATTTTCCATCATTGGGTGAGTATCTATCTACTAATTACAGGGGCACGTGTGATGGATGGGGGGTGGGGCACCACAAGTGAATAGCCACATGTGGCCCCTAGGCTGCAGGTTGTAAAGCAGGAATTTAGACATTGTTGGTGCTGCAAATCAGCAGTTCTGGGTGCACAGCCATTTCCAAAGTTCTGTCTTATATCCTAAAATGATGAATAAACTCTTTGTCTTTTTCCGTTTGTATTGAAAGTGATGATGTGTAAATATCATCTTTTAAGAAGACTTTATTGTGCAAACATACCACATAATAAATGCCATACGTAATATGAAAGGTGACAGTTCTCACTGCATTGTAGTCACAAATTATAATGGTGCAGATTGGTATATATTTGCTATGTTTTAAGAACTATTTATGATCTGCAATGATGTGAATCCTAATCTGATAATGAATTTATAGACACAGTGTTTTGGAATGGCATTGTAGGCAACGATTCTGTACTCTTCCCTTTATTTATGAGATTTCTCAAGTGGAACTGCAGCATATATTCACATCTTCTTTTTTTTTTTTACAGCTTTCGAATATTTAAAGCTGGGATAGTAACTTTCTGAATATATAGTCAGAAAAATTAGGCACTTGTAAAGATTTGACAAGTCAGCATAAAATTGTTGATGTGTTCTTATGTGAGATACCTCACACATACAATAAAAAAAGTGATAATATTTTACCGCTTTTATCGTCGCGGGAAATTGGTGTCACACAGCATTTGTATTTAAATGACTCACTATGTTGAATTAATCACATAAAGAATATTTGTTTTAATAATTTCAATACTGCCCACAAGGGATTCTAGATGCCAAAATATTAACATTTCTGACATTGTATATAATCAAAATGACAAGCTAAGCCTTTTCTGTAATCGTGTTATGTAGATTAAACATTTATGTGAGGCAGAGTGCGTTTTAGTAGGCAGAACACGATATTAATTGAGAACGGGTATGTTTACAGTTCACTCAGTGGAGGCTTTTTTTTGTGATATATAATAACAGCTTTACTAATGAGTGTTCTGTTACTTGTGTGAGTGCTGATGATATTTCTGCTATTTTGATAGTCAGATCTTGAATATAATACAGCAGTGGTGACTGACTAGGGGCAATCGCCACAATTTTTGCATGTTACTGGAACGTTTCATGCTGGATGATATGTATGTTTTTATCATAATCAGAGTATGGAATAGTCAGTGGAGGGATAGCTATTTCTGTCCTGGGCAATTTTATAACCCATGATACAATTGCACCAGTTACAATAAATATGGTTTATGGGTCAGAATGGAGGAGCTCTAGCCAAACTCTGGAAATTTTTTGCCTAAATTGTCAGCAGAACTGAATAGGGTTGATGAGTAGAATCACAATCATTTTTTGCAACTCAGGTAACATGCAGCCATAGCCTTGTGCTTTCCTTGGACTGTACTGTCTAAGGTAGGGGGTGTCAAACTTAATTTTATCGCGGGCCACATCAGCAGTATGGTTGCCTTCAAAGAGCTGGTTGTAGATGGGGGTGTGCTATGTGTAGGGTTCAGGGGTGTACTATGCACAGAGTTTAAAGTTCAGGGTTGCACTATGTACAGGGTACAGGGTTTATGGGTGCGTTACATACAGAGTGCTGTGTTCAGGATTATGCTACGTACAGCGTGCCAAGTTCAGTAGTATGCTCCATACAGAGTGCAGGGTTTAGGGGTGTGGTATGCACAATGTGCAACCCCAACTGCCCTGCCTTCTGGTTACAAATCTGGGTGTGAAGGCCACATGACAAGGTCTGGCGGACCGGATCTGGCCTGCTGGCATTGTGTTTGACATATGTGGTCTAAGGGGTGCTTTCTCTATAAAGTGGACATCTTTATGCTATCAGGGATTCTTGGGGATCTCCTATATACATTATACACTTTCTAAGTTATTGATATTGTTTTGGTGAACTGAATAATGATCATGAATGGAGCATAAAGTTGTCCAATTTGATATCTTATTTACTTAAACCTTATATTTGGAGATATAGGTACTATACTAAAAGGAAGGAATTTTTTCCCCTGCTGTAGCAAATTGGATCATGCTCTGCTGGTTTTTTTTTGCCTTCCTCTGGATCAACTGTGGGTATGGAGTTGGGTGTATGGGATTGTACTGTGTTTTTTATTTTGTTTGTTTATTTTTTTGTGGTTGAACTGGATGGACTTGTGTCTTTTTTCAACCTGACTAACTATGTAACTATGTAACTAAAATCTCAATGATCCACATTAAATACAGTGCATCCGGAAAGTATTCACAGCACTTCACTTTTTCCACATTTAATTATGTTACAACCTTATTCCAAAATGGATTCAATTAATTATTTTCCTCAAAATTCTACAAACAATACCCCATAATGACAACGTGAAAAACGTTTATTTGAAATCGTTGCAAATTTATTAGAAAAAAAAAAAAACACATGTACATAAGTATTCACAGCCTTTGCTCAATTCTTTGTTGAAACACCTTTGGCACCAATTACAGCCTCAAGTCTTTCTGAGTATGATGCTACAAGTTGGGCTCACCTATTTTTGGGCAGTTTCTCTCATTCTTCTTTGCAGGACCTCTCAAGCTCCATCAGGTTTGATGGGGATCATCAGTGCACAGCCATTTTCAGATCTCTCCAGATATGCTCAATCGGGTTCAAGTCTGGGATCTGGCTGGGCCACTCAAGGACATTCACCGAGTTGTCCCATTGCCACTCCTTTGTTATCTTGGCTGTGTGCTTACGGTTGTTGTCCTGTTGCCAGATAAACCTTCACCCCAGTCTGAGGTCTAGAGCACTCTGGAGCAGGTTTTCATAAAGGATGTCTCTGTACATTGCTGCATTCATCTTTCCCTCAATCCTGACTAGTCTCCCAACAGCATGATGCTTCCACCACTATGCTTCACTGTGGGGATGGTATTTTACAATTCTGTCTCGGAGGTCCACAGACAATTCCTTGAAATTCATGGCTTGGTTTGTGCTCTGACATACACTGTTAACTGTGGAACCTTATCTAAACAGGTGTGTGCCTTTCCGAATCATGTCCAATCAACTGTGGTAACAGGTGGACTTCTAATCAAGTTGTAGAAACATCTCAAGGATGATCAGTGGAAACAGGATGCACCGGAGCTCAATTTTGAGTGTCATAACAAAGGCTGTGAATACTTATGTACATGCAATTTTTTTTATAAATTTGCAAAGATTTCAATCAAACTTCTTTCATGTTGTCATGGGGTATTATTTGTAGAATTTTGAGGAAAATAATGAACTTAATCCATTTTGGAATAAGGCCGTAACACAAGAAAATGTGGAAAAGGCGAAACGCTGTGAATACTCTCCAGATGCACTGTATTTGGAAATCACAGTAGTAGGCACCACAGTGATCACCACTAGCATGTTTTATGATTGATCGAGGTAATGATTATGACATCACTGCCCTGCCTCTGCACCTCATCCAATCAGAGAATGTTTTGCAATCACTGAGTTAATGCAAAGAGTTCCTCCCTTGGACTACAGGAGAGTCAGGACACCCACTAACACACAGCTCTGCAACGTAGAGAGCGTCCTGACTCTCCTGTTGTCCAAGGGAGGGGGCGAGCACGACACTCCACACTAGGGAGAAAGCCTTGCATTACTGTGTGGAGTTACAGACAGAAGAGCAGGAAGTGAGAATTTCTCAGAAGAAATAAGGATATTTGAAAAGCAAAATCAAAGGAGTGAAGGAGGACTGCACTTAGGTAAAGGAAGCTATGTAGGAAACAAAATTGTACCTTTAAAACCCCTTTAAGTAAGAATAGACCTACCAGTGGACTGACTTTTTGAGAAGGAAGCAAATTGTTTTTAATCAGTAGTCCAACTTATAGACTTGCACTGTACATAGGAGCTGTATTTAATGAGCAAATATGGCTGCACCAAATACATACAGTATATAATTCTATGTTCCCAACGAACATGCGATGAGCTCCTGGAGAGAGGTGGCCACTTCCATCTGCGTTCTGGTCGGGCAGTATTACACCAACCTGGGCTGCCTGGCACTGTGGGCTTGGCTCAAGGGAAAACTTTAAATAGGTCACAGCGAGGTAGCTGCTCTGCTATGTATGAAACCCTGACATCCTGCTTCTGCCCATGCTCTGATCCCAAAGTGTCAGGGCTGGGCTCCTGCTATTCACTAACAGCTCTTTCTTTCAGTGCACAGAGGCTGCTTAGCTGTCGGTTAATTACCAGCCATTCAGTGACTCAGCTGGTTACCATTTCCTGCCTCATTAGTCACGTCTACAGTCAGCCCCTTTTTGTTATCCGCCAAGCGTACGCAGATATGCATCCTCGGCTTTCGGGGGTTATACTGGGATGATGCCCGCGCGGTAGTTTCACCAGAACGAGCGCTCCCATCTCATAACTTGCTTCTGAGCATGCGCAGGTTTTTAACGTCGTTTTAGCCCACAAACGATCATTTTTTACAACCCGAAAAACTACATAGTTTAAAACGTTGTTAAAAAATGCAGCATGTTCGAATTCTTTTTTTTTTGTCGTTTTTCAGAACCCGAAAAATGATGCGAAGCCCACACACGATCATTTTAAATGACATTTTTTAAAAACTTTGTTTTTTACATGCCGAAAAATGATCGTGTGTACGCGGCATTAAACATGAAAGGGTTAAACAGCTTTGCTCAGTTCCTTCGTGCCCTTGCGTGGTCAACAACTGAGGTGTGTTCCTGTGTATGACTTGGCCTGGCTGACTTATTTTCTGATTCCTGCTCCTGATTTTCGGCTCCCGTATAACGTGACTTCTGGTTCTCTCATCCTGGTTTGTCTGATTACCTGCTCTGGCTTCCAAACCCTGGCTTTTGTTTTTCACTACGTTCCTGCACAGTTGTTATTTTTGCTATTACATTAAAGGTGTGTTTTTAATAGCATTTTCTGTTTTTGCCGGGTTTATGGATCCTGACACAAAGCAAGTGGCTCTACGTGCTATCCCACACCCCTGGGATGGGTAGGGAGCCGACTATCCAGAATACACAGGCATTGTGGCAAGGTGGGCTTGGGTCAAGAGATGACTTTCAATAGACTGTAGCAAGGTAGTTGTTCTGATGCATCTGAAAGCTTGACCCTGAATATAAATACAGACTGTACTAAAGAAACAAGGGTTTTTCAAATGCTAATACAATATAATATATAATAATAATGCTGATACATTAATACAATTATTTAACATTAGGATGGTCACTTTTACATTCTTATCTAAAAAATGTATAAAATAAAATGTAAAACTTGTTTCACTATACATACAGTATTGGCATAGGGATAACCCTTTTGATTTACATATCTCCAGAAGATTTAGCTGGAGAAAAAATAAATAAACAAATTTCTTGGCCAATTTTTATAAAGTAGCAGAAATGTTTCTTGCTTTCATTAATATGTTTCATTTTATGATCAGGAGTTTTATGTTAAAATTGTGTGTTTAATTTTATTCACCCATTTCAGTTTCTCATTGTGCAGAATTATGGTTTTAAGCGTGAGCAGAAAGGAAATTAGCTTTTGCTCGGATTAAAGGCATGTGAGATCTGCTTAATCAGACACACTCTCAACTCCATTAATTTTAGTGCAGAGCCTAGAAGGGCAGTAACACTAAAAGCCTCTCAGACTTACCAATGTGGCTTAACCTGCTTTTTTTATGAACCAGCACTTTTGGGATTATTAATATATGTCCAGTGAAAGAAGAAAGGAGACAGTAATTATATGTTAGACGAGAATGACTTCACTTGCAACACATCAAGCAAGGTTTTATGTCTTTTCAGTTGTGTCTCGTGTCTTTATTCTTATGAAGCCATGATTATATCTCTTTCTTTGTATGATTAATATTCTAATAATTAAAATATAGAAATAACTGCATGTAACAGCAATGTAAAAACACATGTGAAATATAATATGGGGGTTTTGAGAGAATTAAGAACAAACTGTTTTTAACAACAAAAAATGTATTTCTAGCAGTAGTATCTGGCTATCGTTAAACGCATTAAATCTGGAACTCCATATATAATTTTTTTCTTCTTCCCTAAACTTTCTGTTCTGGCGACACACAGGACCATTGTAAGTTAAAATTTTGGTGTGCATTTTCTACATATTACTATAGAGAATCCACTAAAGGTAGAGCAGCCGCTAGCTTTGTTTAAACTCCAAAAGCAGAAGTTCAGCCCACAGAAATGTCTTGGTTGTCAGCATGGCAAGAAGTGTTGCAAAATCTCCCAAATGACAGCACGCTGACCTAAAGGATTGACATGGGTGCTAACCTTTTGCTCTAAAAAGGTATTGAGCTTTGTATTTTGAAGTGGTTGTAAACCCTGTACAACCACGTTTACCTACAAGTAAGCCTATAATAAGGCATACCTGTGGGTATAGTGAATTTCTCTTAAACGTGCATAGTTTAGGAGATGTTTACTGTATCCACATGTGCCGACATCATGGGCACATGCGCACTGAAGAAACGGATCGCTCGTGCTGTTTCTTCAGCTGCTGTGCCATTACAGGCGGCTCCCATGCGCATGCACGGGAGTGAAGCTAATGCGGCTCTGGCCAATCACAGAGCCAGAGCCTGCGAACCCGGAAGTAACTCCGGGATGACATGTCGCCGGTCACAGCAGTGTGCTGGGACCACTGCAACAGCATCGTTCTAAGGTAAGTATTTCATAATGAGCTAGTATACGATGCAGCTCACACTGTACACTAGAGGGTGTTACAATACAATGCCGAACCCTCCTCACACATACAAACAATGCAGACCCCCCCCCCTTACACATCAATACAAGGAACCCCCCCCCTTTTCCTTACATATAAATACAATTCAGCCCCCTTCCCCTCTCCCCCTCAGACTTACATACAGGGCAGCTCACCACCACCATCACCACTCACTGCTGTCCTCCCGAAGATAGATGCATCTGTGAAAGGGTGTGTGCTATGCAAGATCAGGAAGTTCCCTTTTTTTGCTGCTTGCCTGTTACTTCTGTGTCTATTCTCTTTCCTGCAAGTCGTAGTCTAGCTGCCCATTGTAGCGATTAGATGCTGTGAAGAGGGTCAGTGTGTTCCTGATGTTCTGTTTCTGTTCCTGATCTTGTATCCTGTTCTTGCTTCTGTTGTCCTGTCCCTGGAGGGTTCCGTGTTCCCCATCCTTTGCCAAGTTGGGGAACAGTTCTGTAAACTTGGCTTTGATGCACAGTCTGTTTCATATCTGGTATCTGTCTGTTTTCAGTCTGCCCAGGGCTGAACTACTTACCTTGCCAACTTCACAGTCTTTAGCTTGCCTTTACTGATATATGGCCTCCTGCTGATATATGGCCTTTTACACTAAACTATAAAGTAAAAAATATACTTTATTCTAGTATGTATTCTTAAGTAGAAAACATACATTCTATTTCTCATAGCTTCCTCCAGACCTCCAAAATGCCTTTTGTTGCTGCTGTGGTCTGACTTTCGGTTAGAGGGTGGCTACATTCATTCTCTGTGGAACGTAGCCACTTTCTCTTGCTTGCTCCCAAGATGGACTAGAGACTATAGACTATGGAGGGATTTGTAGTGTGTATAGAGCAGTGAACATGACCTAAACTAAGAAGAATGAGTGTCCCGGTTTTGCTGGGACCGGAGGTACAGAGAAATCTGCCTAATGACACAGACAGCATTAAAGAAACTTGAAAGGCATTCTGACTTTTCAGGCTGGAGCTGGGCTTTAAGCCATTAGCCAGCACAGGTTAACTGAAGTACCGCCACAATTTGCTATTTAGTTTCTAATAGCAGACATGGTTTGACATTTACCCATAGGCTACTAACACGTTTCTATAGCTGATATGGCTGTTAATGTGCAAATTAGCAGATTTTAACCAGACATGCAAAAACATGTAATGTGTGTGCCCTTGATACATTAAGGTTATTCAGAGTTAATTGGAGTGAAGCTGTGAACACACTATCTCTTAGTATAACAGCATCCACTCATTGTACTGTGTCTATGGTAGAGCAACATTGTCACCCTATGCAGGAAGTGTGTCAGAACTATAAAACACTTCCCTTCTCATTTTCTTCACAACAAATTGGGAGGTGTCTACATAGAGAACTCAGACAGGAATGATAACATTATTTGAAGTTTTGGTACAGTACTGTCAGCTTACTACAGGAAGTTAGGGACTTATTTGATTTATTTTCCTAAGGTCATATAAACAAATGTCAAATATATACACACACGCACATATACACTATGGGCCAGATTCAGGTAGCTCGGCGTATCGTTGAGCGGGCGTAGCGCATCTCATATGCGCTACGTCAACGTAACTCTGAGCGGCAAGAGCAGTATTCACAAAGCACTTGCTCCCTAAGTTACGGCAGCGTAGCGTAAATGGGCCGGCGTAAGCCAGCCTAATTAAAATTTGGAAGGTAGTGGGCGTGTTGTATTAAAATTAACCGTGACCCCATGTAAATGAATGGCCGAACGAACGGCGCATGCACACGCATGCTCAGAATCACGTCGCATATACTCCCTAAGAAACGACGGCTCAATGCGTACGACGTGAACGTAACCTACGCCCAGCCCCATTCACGTACGACTTACGCAAACGACGTAAAATCCGACGGCTGTTCCGACAACCATACCCTAACATGACTTACCCCTGCTTTATGAGGGATAACTATACACCGGACGTACGCCTTACGTAAACGGCGTAGCTTACTGCGACGGGCGCAAGTATGTTCGTGAATCGGCGTATTTAGGTCATTTACATATTCAACGTGTAAATCAATGGAAGCGCCCCTAGCGGCCAGCGTAAATATGCACCCAAGATACGACGGCGTAGGAGACTTACGTCGGTCGGATGGAGCCAGAATTCAGGCGTATCTGGTTTCAAGAATACGGCGCATGGATACGATGGCGCATCCTAGAACTTACGCGGCGTATCAACAGATACGTCGGCGTAAGTTCTCTCTGAATCTGGCCCTATATTGTTAAAAGTATTGTGACGCCTGTCTTTACACGTACATGAACTTTAATGGCATCCCAGTCTTAGTCCGTAGGGTTCAATATTTAGTTGTACTCCTGAAAAGTTCAGGCGCTGTATGGAGAACCAACATATGGCAGTCTGTGTGATGAATGTTAGCCCTCTGCAGCTAGAGGGGAACCAAAACACCAGGGATGGTGTTGTGAAAAAGTACAAACAACAGAAGATTCCTCTTAATCCTCTTAATCCAGCGCTGGGGGATGATGGCTACAAACCACTTGAGGCTTACCTCAGAAACATCATAAAAATGTCTATGCCACAGTTTGTGTAAAACGATTTATTGTACAATCAAAGTCAAAGGATTGCAAGAATGAAAAGGGTTAAAACATGGCTGACAGACAATTAATGTTAAACATCATTTTAGATAGTGAATCTCAATCTCACCCAAACTTCGGCAGGCTGACTTAGACATCTGAAGGCCATTGTTGGGGGCAACCAAAAGGTGTGTAGGTGACAGATGTTGCATGGGCATCCACCCAATGGAAGGGATGACAGACCACTGGTGGAACCTGTAAAGGTCAGTGATATGAAGAGACCCCCAAGGGACCAGACATAGGACTCCAAAACGCCAGATGGTTCAGCTGGTGTGGTCGGCTAGCGCACTGGATGTGACGTCACCATAACAAAGCGATGTTAAACCGCCTTACCGCAACGAGGCTTAGGATGGAGCAAAGATGCAGTTTGTAAGTAGATGGAAAGCTGTCCTTGTAACGCGTTTCGGGCGTGACCCCTAATCAAATCATCTTGATAAGTTAATTTGATAAAGGTCCACGGCCGAAACGCCAGCCTTCATATGCCTTTGTATGCCTTCTTATGCCTGAGTCAGCCTCCCAAGGATTGAGTGAGATTGAGGTTCAAAATCTAGCATGATGTTTAACATTGATTGTCTGTCAGCCATGTTTTAACCCTTTTCATTCTTGGAATCCTTTGACTTTGATTTTACAATAATTCTCTTTACACAAACCATGGCATAGACATGTATACTTTCCTACTACATTCTGTGTCCGCTCAGCATAGAATTTTTGGAAGCTGCTTGTGATGTATTACAAATCCACAAGGTAAACACCTGCTTGTTTTTTTATCATCTCATAAAATATCAGGTAGATATGAAATGTTCACAAAAGCTAATGTTAGAAGGAATATTACCCAGAAAAACTGCCAGTTGGATTTAGTTAATGGTGAAATACACAAAAAAAATTGTTTAGTTCATAAATCAGAGCTGAAATTAAACATGCTATTTCAAAAATATGCCAAACTGTAGCAGATGGAAAATTCTGTTGAGACATCTATACATACAATAATATATATTCTACGCAAAAGCTATCAGTGCTTTCCTGCAACAACTGATGTGCAGCTCTGAACTACTACATGAAAAATTTCCAAAATGCTCAAATGTTGTCACTTGTCCTGCATGAAAAACAATAAAAGCATCTTATCTGAACCTGATTCAGGACTTTAACAGGTGGCATCTGTTAAGAGTTCTTGGATCCTGGAGATAGCAATGAGTCTGACCATCAAATAGAAATATATAAAATTACCATCTGCCTAAAATGCAGTGACATTTTGGGGGCTGATGGGTCTCTTGAGCTGCAAGTTAGAATTGCAAAATATTTCACTACAGATGAAAGTCAAAAAAGATATTGGCTGCTATATTTCTGAAATGCAATTTAACTGTAAAGTTTCTGTGTGTCTTAGCATTAAAATATAGAAATGTTGTGTATCAGACAAAAGGATATCAGGGTATTGATATTAAACAACACCTGAAAAACCATGTAAACAGTTCTCGTTGACCTTCTGAAAATGCTAGTTACCTAGGTGGTGTTATTGCTTTGAGTCACTGACGTTGATTTACTAAAGGCAAATAAGCTGTTCAGTTTGCTAGGAAAGTTAGGGCTCTTTCACACGGGCGGACCGTATGTCCGCTTTTTCATCCATCCGTTTACGGATGAAAAAGGGACATACATTGATCCCAATGAGATTGCGGGTGTCAGCGGATGAACAACCGCTGACACCCGATCTCATCCGGGTCCGCAATCCTCCGATTCTGCAGACGGAGGAAAACCCTATTTTTCCATCCATCTGCGGATTGGATCGGGTGAACACGGACCGACGGTCCGTGTTCATCCGATCCCCCCCCATAGGGGAGAGCGGAGATCTGACTCACAGTGTGCCGGGTACCGCCCTGTCATCCGCCGGCTCAGCGGGGGTCAACGGAGCGAGCTCCGCTGAGCAAGCGGAGGTTCACGGGGCAGACCATCACGCATCCGTCCCGTGTGAAAGAGCCCTTAAGCTTTGCAAGAGAATTTTCTCCCGAGCTTGGTGATAGGGGTAAAGCTGTGCTGACTTCCATCAAGTGCAAGCAAAAATATTGTTTTCTTTAGTTCACTTGCCTATGATTGAGCACTTTTTGCACTGTGAAATTTCACCACATTCACTTATATCTGGGTAGAATTCCCTTGCCAAATGTAACTTCCCTTACAAAGTGAACAGCCTATTTGCCTTTACTAAGCCAACCCTTTTCAGAACAGCCACGAACAGCCAGAACTCCCTGTGACAAACCCAGGGACAGGTGCTTTAGGAAGGTACTAGAGGTTAAAGCGGTGTTCCAGCCGCAAATTCTTTTTTTTTATTTAAAGTCAGCAGCTACAAACACTGTCGCTGATGACTTTTAATAAGGACACTTACCTGTCTAGGAAGCCCGCAATTTTGCCCCCCCCCCCCCCCGAGGCCGATCCGTGCATCGGATCGGGTGCTGGCACCACCATTCCAACTAAGGAAAACTGACAGTGGAGCCTTGTGGCCTCACTGCTGGTTTCCTACTGCGCAAGTGCGAGTCGCGCGGCGCTTTGTGAATGGTTAGCTTGTCTTCACACACACAGGTCCCAGAAGACAACACGGGAGCACGCCACAGAAGAGGACATGACATCATGTGCCGCGGCCTGGCTGGACTCGAAGTACACTCAGTACTTCCAAAAAGGTAAGAAAGAAAGAGAAAATACAACTTTAATATCTAAAAACAAGGTGTTGAGAGGTGGTCTTTCGTTTAAGACCACCTCTTAAAAATGGGTGGAATGCCGCTTTAAATTTCTTCCCACTGATTTTGGCCCATGAAGGAGATCTGGGATTTTGTCTGCTTCTCCCAGTCAGAGCATGGAAAAAAGCTCAGTTCAGCCTCTGATCCCATGGAGAGAGCTGATCATTCTCTAATGATGGACAACAGAGTGATGAACGCTGAGAGCAAGCCTTGTGTTAATTCTCTGAATAAAAACAATAACGCTTCCCTTCTGGAGTGGATGGAAAGATGTAATATTAATTTTGTACAGGTTAATGGTCAGAGGGGAAATATGGTGGCCCTCCTGCAGACTGGGTTGGAGAAGCACCTCCACTTGGGACAGAATTATTTATGAACAATATCCCTCAAGAAATCTATGAAGATAAATTATTTCCACTTTTTCAGACTGCTGGAACATTGTATGAGTTTTGTCTTATAATTAATTTTGTAGTGCACAGATTACACAAGTTAAAGCCAAACACATGACAGCATGTGTAATGTACTTTGTGTATCTGTGGGCTTGGTGCCGGATTGTCTGAGATGGACACTCCCATACTAATCAAAGTTAGCTTACTGTTAATTAGATCACTGTTAGCTGCTAGCTAATGATTAGCCTACTGTTTATGTTTATGTTAGCTGTTCATTAGTTGTACTGTTAGATGTACTGGTTACATTACTGCTTAAAGTTTGCATTGTTTAGGATAATGGGATCAAGCTCTTGGGTGGTATAAACTCTGGGTGAATTTACAATAAAGTTATTTCCTGTTTGCGTCTAAGTTAGTGTCGTTTAGTTCTTGGGTGCAATTCTCAGCTATAATACCTGGTTCCAGAGTGGAGGGAATTGTATATTGGCATAGGCACCCAGGCGGGGTGCCAGGTGGTCTGTCACACTCCCAACTTGCTTACTTCTTCTGTGTCAGTTACACAAAAAAAAATGAAAGCCATTGGATCAGCTTTCTTTTCAACCTTGCTCATGCATTTTTAGAATGTTGACACAACTGGCCAGATAATAATATAGTAATAGCTTTGACTGCTCTAAAGGTCTGCTTCACTACCTGCTATCTAAAACACCCAATACTACTATCAATAGTCAATCCTTTAGCTTACTGACTGGGTCAGTCGTGATCTGACTAGGGAACCGGATGCTTAATACGCCTTGAGTCAGCCTTCTCAATAGCGTGCCAGCACCAACAGGGTGAAAAAATCATTTTGGCGGGCTGCAATGCAGCAGGGTGTAGTCAATATAAGGAGCTATTTAATGTGTTAATATGCAACACAATAGTGTTGCTCACGAATATTCACATTGCGAATATTCGTTACGAATATGGCATATTCGAATATTCGCGAATAACTCGAATTTCGCGGCCAATATTCGCTATTCCGAATATTCTTATTTTTTCAATTTTATTTTTAAAACAGATCACATCCTAGTGATCTCCATCGACGTCTAAAAGCATTGCTGGTATGATTAGAGACCCTGGGCCGAGTAGCTAAGCTGAGGCGATCCTTTTATGTTGCCGAATATTCGCAATCGCGAATATTCGATTTCCGAATATTCGCGAATACTTTCTCCGCCCTTCTTTTGCATCAGAGCCAATCAGAGTTCTCCTACCACAGTTGTCATAGGAGAGAGTGGAGTGTTTCTGTGCGTTTTTCCAGTGTATCACATCTTCAAAGAATTTTCCATCTTTTGTCCCGTGTCATCATCATTTGCATTTCACCTCTTTAATGAGAATAATAACTGTTTAACATAAAGACATTTAAGAGATGTCAACGTAAACGGTTTACTTGTATTTTCCAAATCTATGGTTATTCAATATTTATTAAACTAATCAATATACAAATTGGTCAAAGTAAACCCTCAAATCTATATAATAATGTATTTATTTTATTAATACCTTGTTAGTTGCAGGGTCCATTACGTAAAACCACACTTTTTCCAAAGGGCAGGTGAAATTGAATGTTTCAAAATTTCGCAATCAATTTCGCATTCGCATTAGCGAAATTTCGCAATCAGTTTTGCATTAGCGAAATTTTGCAAAATTTTTTTTTGATAAAATATCACGAATATTCGATTTTAGCGAATATTTCACGAATATTCGGCTATATATTCGCTCAACACTACTACACAAGCCACCATTCCAGAATTACCTAACAGTTTCTTGAAGCAGGAAACAACTACAACTATTATGTCTATCCTGTTCTTGGTAAAGTTGCAGAATCTCACAGTGGATATCAAGGCTTTACAATTCATAATCCAATTTGTGGAAATGTGAAACTGAGGTTGCTGTAATGTGGACATTTCATCATTCATTGACCCCTGGTCCATCAGCATCCATACTTCCAAGTTGTGTCTGAATTGCATACATATGTATCATCTTTAGTCTCTTCTTAATTACTGCCATATGGTATGATCTGAATAATCACATTCAGAATCTCTTGTGGAAAGGCATCTTAATGTTATAACAAAACTACCCAAGCAGTTTGCTGTTTTTATAACTATTTTCAATATTTTTTTCAAATCATATGATATTCAGCTTGGTAATCTTCTTTATTTCTTCTGTTTATTGGAAAGCATACATTTAAGCATGCATAGATTTGTGTTTATTTACCCCATACCAAGCCCTGGCCAAGTTATTGCTGCTCTAGTTACTTATTCACACTGCTGGTGGAATCAACTTTACCAGCCAATAAAGGGCTAATTTGCTAAGCTTCAGAAGACACACCAAAATGACAGCCATTGGATCTTCCAGGATTGGCATAAATGACCAAGTCAATTTTAAAGAACAAATGTTTTTCCAGCTCCTTCAAATTTTCCTTGCTCAGGTCTACCTCTATTTACTGACACACACACACACACACACACACACACACACACACACTACCATGTGCAGACCTTCTTCCTATGTGTAGGTGAATAAATCCCATGAAAAAAGACCTTCCCAACCAATAGAGTTGTGTTACTCTCTGTCTGCCTTTTGTGCCTGTTGTGCTGTTCGGTGGGGAGTCAGTCTGAGGTGAGCCCGGAGGCAGGCGATCCAACAGGGCCTAGACAATCCACCGGGGATCAAGGTGACCAGACATTGACAGTTTGTTTGATGGCAACCTGTCAGTCGGTGACCATTTGAGAGACTACCTGAGGGAGATTCGGGCACTAATTTATCAAGGAGGATTTTCCTCACTACCTATGTTCTGGAGAAGGGACCTGTGGCAGAGGTCCCATTCTGACTCATCAGTTCTATTAAGTCTGTGGCAGAGACTTATTTTCTCCTCAAGTTCCGAGTGATACCCTGGCTGCCAGGTCGGTGTGAGAGGCCTGTCCAGGTACACTATATCCCCGCAGCTGAGGGGCGACGAAAGTGAGAGTGTTATTTGAAGCAGGACTGCTTCTGTTCTATCCAAGCCTGAATCTGCAATTTCTCCTCTTCACCCATCTTTCTCTATCTACCTCAAGTTCACTGTTTGCTGTGTTGGGCAAGGATAAAAGCACAGAAAAAGACACCTTGCTGTTTGGATATTCCGTCATTGCTCTCATCATCATCATACCCCTAGACGCTCACAAAGGTAACACGCCATCCCAAATCTATCCAGTGGCTCCTGCGGGGGTAGCGCTACATGTGGGGGCTCGTCCAGGATCGGCTGTTGCCCTTAGCAACGAAACTGTGAGTTTTATTTCTATTATTGAGAGCAAGGAATTGTCGTGTGTCGAACTGTGTGGTGAAAAAGGAGTTAACCTTAGGTAGTGAAAATCTGGGCACACGTGCAGCGGAGTGCGTGCCTGAAACGTGTCCAGACAAGTTCTTCAAGTGGGAGGAGCTACCCACCCCTGCTTGAGACGTATGGCGAAGTTTGGTGCCAAACCCAGCAGAGTGATTGCCGCCCACGAGAAAGAGAGACACGTGCAACATGTCTGTTCCCTCGGTGCCGTCCACATCTTTCTCAAGGCTGAGACCCCCCATGTCTAACCCGGGAGTCCCCACGATGTCTGCTGCCGCCGGAGTACCCCTCACTGATACTGGGATCCGGATGCAGACCGAAGGAAAATTTGTTCTCTTTTCGAGCGGAGGCGTGGAGACCCTAGGACTGTCCTGCCCTCGCTGCTCGGAGCTGGCCGTACGGATCCTGCGCCTTGGTACAGTGCAAAAAGTGCCAGACTTTCTTGTTCCAGGTCGAGCCACCCACTGAAGCTCCCCAGGAGTATAGGGTGAATTGGGCTACTGGGACCGTGATGTGGAAGAGGAGGCCCCATGGCCAGAACCTTCCCCATCCGTAGTGATTGTCGAAACGGAGATCGTGGATCCTGAGGTCATGACCGTCTCATCCTCCTTGATCCTGCTCTCAGCTGCCTTCCTGTCCAGATCACCAGAGGGGAGCGAATTGGATGAGAATGTGTCGAAAGACTGTGTGACTAGTTTGACGAGCACGCAGACTGATGCTGTGTCGGAGGCCACCACAACTAATGTGGTCTCTATATTGCACGCCATTGCAAAGAAGGGTCCCGCACAGGCTTCCCGCGACAGCGGTCGAGGCCTGTCTGCCCACCAACCGGACTTGTCTGTTGCCCCGGCCGGGGTACGTAATTATTTGCCAGCCGAAGAATACGATACTTCGGACCTGGATTTATCGTCGGATGTTGGAGACGACCACTGGTTCGAGCCAGACTTTCCTGAATCCCAAGGCTATGGGGGATTTCAGGCCCACAAATCGAGAAGGAGGAAGAAACGCTCCGGCCGGAGCGCACCGGGTGTATTGAGAGCAACAAGTTCCAGCGTTCTGCAGCTGACCTGGGGTATTGGTGTGTCCGCTACTACTAATGTCGCCAATCCCATCCCTGCCGTAGTGCCTATGCTTAAAAGGGCAACAGATTCTATTGTGCTGCCGGGACTTAGAGATTCTCGCTTGTTGCCCAGACTGGCCTGTCTCCAACGCATCGTTATGCGCAAAGTGGCCACTGAATATGGTTGGGAGTACCCATATGTGCCTCCAGCTCTTCTCTTTGAGATTGACCGGGAGAGAGAGGGCTGGTACCACAATGCAATATGGGAGCATCTGGGTGCGCCCAGGTGCGTCAGAAGTACAGACTTCACTTTTACTCATCTGAACCACAGATTTGAAGGTTGTTTGAGAGAGTGGAGCCCAGGTCGGTATATCTTTTGTGACCGTGTGGTTCTCAGGTGTCCGGGAAAAGCGGACCAAGTGTTTTCTGTGTTGTCCACGACTTCCAGAGGAGACATTGTTTCTTTGCCCGACCCGCGGTTCTACAGATAGGCTCCATGCCTACATTTTCATGCCTGCTGCAGCTTTTGAAGAAGACTCAGACAAGGACTATTACCCCTATTCAAGTTATGTTTTTTTTTTCTTTCCCACCGGGTCCACATTTTGGTGCATGTGCAGAACTTCGGGTTTGGGTTTGATCAGTCAGTTAGAATAGGGTCTTTTTTGCACAGCACCAGGAAAAAGTTCAGTGAAGGGGATGCCATCTTCTACATCTCCCTTCTTCTGCTATGCGTTCTAAAATGAACGTTGGACTGCCATGTAGTACCAGCGCACTGACCACCAGGGGCAGTGTTCTGCAAATTTCTTTTTTTTTTATACACTACTGCAGAGACTAATTGTAATATATTTGTTTTTTTATTTTTCTTGCAACTCCTAGTGCCTAGCACTTATTGGTATCTCTTTAGAGGTAAAGGAAACTTCGTCCTCTGGCTAGAGGATGCAGTTTCAGTTCTGACCTTAGTGATTTGTATATATATATATATATATATAGCTAAAATATATGAGAGTGTGTATATTTTTGGTGTGTGTTCTTTTATTTTGTCTTGCAGGTTCTTGACCTTCTATCAACGCTGTCGGAGAATGGGGCAGTTTAGATAGCTAGGGTTGTGTAATTCCATAGTTCTTACTGTAGTATTCAAGTAAACTAATGTTTTATATCTCAAAATTTATATTTATACTTTTCCTACTTTCTCTCTGTTGCTGTTACGCAGACTCAGGCCGGGCACACGCCCGCTACACACTCCCCCCACTTAAAGAGACACTGTCCCCAGTGTCCTAACAAAGGCATTCAAGCCTGAATCTGCATAACAGCAACAGGGAGAAAGTAGGAAAAGCATAAATATAAACTCTATCTATATAGGTATTTAAAGCGGTGGTTCCCCCTAAAACACATTTCTAACAATAGATTCGTAAGACCCGTTACACTGCGGGTAGGCTGGCTTTTTTTTTTTTTTTTTCGTACATACCGAGATCTCGGCGTCTCGTCCCTTGGCGGTGGGCGTTCCTATTTGATTGACGTTCCTCGGACGGGCGCATACGTGACGTCACGACTTTCCGACAGAAGCCGAACGTCATTGCGCATGCGCCGTATAGAGTCGGCTCTATACGGCACCTGCGCAGCGACATTCGGCTTCTTTCGGAAAGTCGTGACGTCACGTATGCGCCCGTCCGAGGAACGTCAATCAACTAGGAACGCCCACTGACAAGGGACGAAACGCCGAGATGTCGGTATGTACAAAAAAAAAAAAAAAAGCCAGCCTACCCGCAGTGTAACGGGTCTTACGAATCTATTGTTAGAAATGTGTTTTAGGGGGAACCACCCCTTTAATACTGTATAATTATGATCTTCTTCAATAATGTAATATAGTTATGTACGATACATTATATGAAAGTATTAAATGATCATAATCTACTTCAATCATCATTTGCCATTTCAAGCTTTTCCTGCACACACTTCATTTAAAGTCCCGCTCTCTTATGAGTTGTGTATTGGCTGTGATTTTCTTTTATGTTTAAAAAAAAATTCTTGTTTTTTTTTTCAATAAACATTTCTGATTTAAAAAAAAAAAAAGTCCCGCTCTCCTTCGCTCTTCCTTTATAGAAAATATCATGTTTTTTCAAACTTTTTGGTCTTTTTTATATCACCAAAAATAAAAATCCCAGAGGTGATCAAATACCACCAAAAGAACAGTAATGTATTAGAATTTCCCTCATATTTTGTCCAGGGGAAAACAGTCATTGAGACAGAGATTAAAGGAAATCTATCCAACAAGGTGTCACAGCAGGGGCGGATCCAGGGGGGCAACAGGTCAATTGCCCCCTGAAATAATCACACTGACCTATCACACTCACTTGCTCTGCGGCTGCCTCTGCTCGAGTCTCTATCTCACATCAGCCGATCAGTGGTGCCGAGAGAGAGAATCATCTAGTCCGCACTGACTGACCGGAGACCAGGAGGAGGAGGTGGGTGGAGCCTCTTCCCTGCACTCATTGCTAGCACCTGGGCTGCCTGGCGTCTAGCAATGAGTGACATAAGTGAGTCACGTTGGACTCAAGTCTCAGAGCCGATGTGTCGTGACGATGACAGGAGCTGGAGCTTCAAATAGGGGGAACAGTTGTTGCTGCAGCCTGCAGTTTAGTCTGTTTAGAGACTGTGTGTTGCTGTAAATCAGGTCCCACCTAACACTGCACTAAAATATCCAGCGTCACAGTCCACAGGTACTGGCAGAGTGCCAGCATTCTCCCTTCTCTGCCCCTGAGTGTGTTGGCCCCTCCTCCCTCCATCTTCTCCACACTACAGGCCTCCGCTACCTCTGAGTGAGTGTTGGCTCCACCCACCTCCTCCCTCCATCTTATCCACCTTGCAGTCTGCAGAGTGACATGGCAAGTGACAATCTGCAACGTGTGGCAGGTGACATGGCAAGTGACAATCTGCAACATGTGGCAGGTGACGTGGCAAGTGACAATCTGAAACGTGTGGCAAGTGACAATTTGCAACGTGTGGAAGGTGACGTGGCAAGTGACAATCCCCAACGTGTGGCAGGTGACGTGGCAAGTGGACAATCTGCAATGTGTGGCAGGTGATGTGGCAAGTGGACAATCCGCAACGTTTGGCAGACGGCGGTGGCAAGTAACACGCTCGGGGCTCCCACTGATTCTGCATTATGGTGAGTTGAACTATTTCATTTTCTATAACAATGTAATAATAGAAATAATGCGCTTCAATCATCCTGACACCATAAAAACCATTGTGCCCGGATGATTGAAGCGCCAACACCAGCCATTTCCCAAATAAATTGCTCGCAAAGAATCTTATTTTCTGGCAGTGCCCCTCCCGAGACTAGACACTGGATCTTCCAAAATAAGAAAATGTTTTTCAAATCAGCCCAGACTTTTTGCTACATCACTGCACTTGTAAAGAAAAGGAGGTAAATCTAAACAAAATCTTGTATTGGACCAAATACTAAGGACCATGGCTCCAACAATCATGAGTCAAAGGTCACTCATCTGGAGCTATGAAAGTTTAGATCAGAATGGTGACTATAGAGCAGTACAGACAATTCTCATTTGAATAATTGCTCCCTTCTACAGTATGTTTTCATACAGTTATCACCATTACTGGATACTAAGGGCCAGATTCACAGACAAATTTGTTACGCTGCTGAGGCGGCGTAACGTATCCCATTTACGTTACACCGCCGCAAGTTTACAGCGTAAGTGCCTGATTCACAAAGCACTTACCTGTAAACTTGTGGCGTTGTAACGTAAATCCGCTCGGCACAAGCCCGCCTAATTCAAATGGGGCGGGCACCATTTAAATTGGGCGCGTTCCTGCGCCGAACGTACTGCGCATGCTCCGTCCGTAAAATTACCCGACGTGCATTGCGCTAAATGACATCGCAAGGACATCATTGGTTTCGACGTTAACGTAAATGGCGTCCATCGTCATTCACGGGCGACTTACGCAAATGACGTGAATTTTAAAATTTCGACGTGGGAACAATGGTCATACTTAACATTGGCTAGGCCACCTAGAGGGCAGCCTTAGTTTTACGCGGCGTATCTCGACGGAAACAACGTAAATTTAGAGCGACAGGTAAAGCGTATGTTCATGAATCGCCGTAACTAGTCATTTGCATATTCTACGCCGACCGCAATGGAATCGCCACCTAGCGGCCGGCCTAGAATTGCAGCCTAAGATCCGACGGTATAAGTCAATTACACCTGTCGGATCTTAGGGCTATCTATGCGTAACTGATTCTATGAATCAGCCGCATTGATACGACCATCGTATCTCAGAGATACAACGGCGTATCAGGAGATACGCCGTTGTATCTCTTTTGTGAATCTGGCCCTAAGACTGCAAAGGCTCCTAAACTGAAAGGCAAAGGTGTTAAAACAATAGGACTTGTAAAAAAAAAAAATTTAAATCACATGACTGTAGTGTAGATCACGGGACTATGACAGAGGGAATAATGGGCCAAATTCTCAAAAAACCTGCCTAACTTAACTTTCAGCAGTTAAGTTACACAGGCGTTAAATTTCTACCTAAGTGCCCGATCCACAAAGCACTTACCTAGAAATTACACGCCGTGTAACCTAAGTGCCTCCGTCACAAGGCGGTCGTCTGCTCGAGGGGGCGATTCCTATTCAAATGAGGCGCGCTCCCGCGCCGGACGTTCGGCGCATGCGCGTGACGTCATTTTTCCCGACGTGCATCGCGCAAAGTACTTTACGCCAGGCTTTGTGGATCGCGACGGGACAATAAAGTTGCGTCGGGTAAAAAAAAAAATACGCGCCGGGAAAAAAAATTCAAAATTTTAAAAAAAACGCGGCGATCGAAAAAAAGGTTTGTTTTTACAAGGTCTAAACAGTTTAGGCCTTGTAAAAGCATCCCTAATTTTACGTATGCAAAACTTAACTTACGCAGAAAACACAAAGCTAAAAAGCTTTGTGGATCTGCTTAAGTAATCATTTGCATACGCAAAGCGGCATTTTGACTCGAAATGCCCCCAGCGGCGGATGCGGTACTGCATCCTAAGATCCGACAGTGTAAGTCTATTACAGATGTCGGATCTTCTGACTATCTTTGGAAAAATCCTTCTGAGGATCGTTTCCAAAGATAGCCACAGGGATACGCAGGCTGAACAGCAGTTCCGCCTGCGTATCTCCTTTGAAGATTTGGCCCATTGTGATGCAAATATAAGAACTGCCCATAGAACTGTGCAGGTAAGCTCTACCACATATAATTTTGTATTATATATGTATTTAGAGATTGTTAAGGAGTTGGGGTTGATTTACTAAAGGAGTAAAGGCATTCCACTAAAATAAGAGAATTTTTACTTTGCACTTAATTTTTAATACTCAGTCAAGAGCAAAGGAAAGCATTTTTGCTAGAACATGATTTGATATCTGACATTGCTGAATATTGATATTTGACATTTACTTTGTTTCGCAAACATCCTCAACTTCTTAAGTAAATCAACCTCATTGAATGCAGGGACAAATAAAAAGAGATGGATTGGTGACTTCAGTTTATCTGAGCACACCAAGGTTCTTTTCTTTTTTGTTTGTTTTGTTACATTCTTTTATGCACTTTTTTAATCATTGTTTGTGAATACCATTGTTATATAGCAAGAAAATTAACCTCAAACATACAGTATTAGATACAACTGTGACAGATATACAAGTACTGTAGGTATATGTAGGCACTATTAACTGACATGATATTGTTTATTATGATTTAAACCAATCTATGGAATGTAGAAGATGATCACTGTGGAGACTTACAGAGAAAGTGAGAGAAAAGAAATATAAAAAACTCATAAACATGAGCTAATTCCTGTGTGATAAATGAAGCGGTAATTGTTTCTCAGATACCCAATATTAAGTTATGAGCGGAGGTGCGAACCTTCTAGTCAAGATGAAACCATATCAATATCAAATGCACCTCTGAAGCACTAAGAGCAGGTAAAAGTTATTCGATCCTGTGGTTAACGTTTCTATGGAAACAACGTCCTTCTGTATGCTCTACATCCCTATTACATCTATCACACTTTGTCAGTGACTGTGTTGGAGATATTGCTATGGAGCACTTAGGGATAGTGACTAGCTACCTATGTACATCAATTAATTTCCTTTTCTTTTCTACAAATAACTCTTCTGAAACAAAATGGAAACATGTATAGATAAACTGGATATTGAACAAAATGTATGGCACAAAACTGCATAACAGTAAATTTGTGATTGCTACAAATAATAACTCCTGGTCATTTGCATATAACATATACTATATATATATATTATATATATATATATATATATATATATATATATATATATATATATATATATATATATATACTTGTAATTATACACACACACACACACACATATATATATATATATATGTACTTATGTACTTATACTTCGAAAAGTACTGTACTGTATTTTGTATAGTCTTGAATAAAAGTCAACTTATTTTAAACTAAAGTTGTGTATAAATAAAATGGTAGTTTAACCATTTGATTCTTTTACAGGTGGCGATTTGCTAATAATTTCCAACTGCTTTCTGGGAATTTTTATTGATTTGATTAAAATACAACACATTTAGCGAAGGCCTTTATAACCCAAAATTTGCATATTTAGTAGGATAGTAGTGAATGTAATGATTGATCCTATATCGCACCTTTACATCTCCATATTCAGTAAAGTCTGTTGAAGATCAATATGGATATTTGCCTTTTTTTTTTAACCAATAATTTTACTGAATAATTAGCAGATATGTTTAAAATTCTCAAAGACCCATTAACCATTTTCCTAACAGTCAAATCATTTATTTATTTCACATAGGTGTGGTAGAGCACACAGGCTCCCAAAAACTGTATATGAGGGAGTAGCATGCAAATTTTAGCATGACACTTTATAAATATACCCCCTTTTTCCCATAGTCACTTGTACACAGCGATACTGGCAATATAAAAGAAAGGATTGGTAACCATTTACATTTTTTTTTCACTTTTCCATTCATCCTTAGCATGTTTTATCGCATGGCCATGTATCTTTATGGTCAGCTTCTATTCATATCCTTATTTTTTATCTTTATGATCATGTATGTTCATGATCACATTCTATTTATCTTCACTATGTTTTATCTTCATGGTGATCATTTATTCATTTTTAGTATGTCTTCTCATGCATATTCATAGTCATCTTTATCAATATTCATTTTTGGTATGGTTTACCATCATAGAAATGTAGCTTTGTGGTCATCTTCTATTCATCTTCAGTATATTTTATCTTCCTGGTCATGTATCTCCACAGTTATCTTCTGTTTGTCTTCAGTATGTTTTATCTTCATGATCATGTATCTTCATGGCCATTTTCCATTTGTCTGCAATGTGATTAAAATATCCCTGTTGCAAACACATAATCCAAAAGCTTTGTATCCATTTAAAAAAAAATATGATTAGGAATGTCAATGTAAGCGTAATTCCTTTTGGAGATTTAGGACATATGTTTAAAAAAAAATGTAATCTCCTCTGAGAGGCATTCACCATCCTTTTTCAACAAAGCTACAAGCTTTCACAGTGGCAGGTGCAGAAACTGGATTCTGGTGTTTACAATGAGGATTTTAGGCTACAACGTTGTATTTGCAGGATGTCAAATGTGTGGAAATATGTATGATGACAATAAAAATTGTGGGCAGCTCCTCCATGAGAAATAATAGTGAATCACTGATAAAACAATTGATTCACCATTTGAAAATAATATATGTTTTATAACGATTAGACCCGTTGCCAGGAGGCATGGGAGAGGAAGTTACCAGAGGGTTAACCACTCTTGTTGCCGGAGGCATGTGCAGAGGAATTGAGTTTTGAAGGAGTACCAGAGGAGACTCTTCATCAGCTAGGGACTGTGAAGTGGCTGTGAAAGCTTCAAGAGAGAACTCATCCAAGGAATCCAGTGGGTATCTGTGAGTTAAGCTTGAGGAATCCAGTGGGTAGTTGTGAGTTGAGCTTGTTGCTATAGGAGACAACAGTTGCTATGAAATACAGATGGCTGATTTCAGCTTAAAGGAACACTAAAGGTTCGTTTTTTATTAGATCAATTGATTGCTGTAAGCATGAGCATTTAAATATCACTTACCTCGTTTTTCCTTTTGACCTCCATAATACAGTAATCCAGGTTTGAAAATGCCATTTCCTGTCTCTCCTCTTCTTGCTTTCCACCAGCATCTGAGACGTTTTGCATGGTGGAAAGCAGAATGTGCTCACCCCCTCCCTATGACTACAGCCCTGCGTGAAGATGCTCTCTTATCCCTCACAGGCATGGAGGCTAAGCCTGATGGGAACTGTAGTTCTCATTAGGCCGTGATGTAGCAAGAATGAATGTGCACCGCAAACCAGGAAGTCAGTGAGAATAATGATTCAGGAGTGATGGAGGTGAATAAAACAGCTCGATTTCAACAGGTATCAAACTAGTTATAATGCAAAACATTACTTTTTACTTTATCAGCTACTGTCAGACTTTAATTTAAGAGGAAAATATTTTTGTCTTTACAACCCCTTTAAAGATCCTTTTTCTGTAAAGCTGTCTGCCTAGTTCAATTTTTGTGAAAGGAGTCTGCCAATTTGCTATTGCATTTGTCTAAGGGTGCCCTGTGCCCTACCCCTCTCTCCCACCGTTCATGTTAAGAGAAAAAAAATCTCTTTTGTTAAATCTCTTTTGTTAATTAAAAAGTGACTGGTGCCCATCTTTTCACCTTGCACAATACCCACCATGCCTAGGAACCTGCACCTGAGGTGGAATGTTGACCCTTCTAGCCTCTGGGGGTCACCACCATGCCCTTGGTGGTTGGGGAGGGCGCTACACCCCATTGTTGGCATATTCAATTTAAGGCATTTGGAAGAAGGGCCTATTTCCCTTGATCCAGATTAAGGCAACTGAGATAATCCAATTTATAGCTGAACCACAGAGATCACTGGATAGTGATGTTTTGTCCAAGAAATTATCTGGTTCACTTCCTTTGAGGCAGCCAGACTCCTGATACCCCCTTGATGGTTGATGTAGGCCACAGCTGTGGCATTGTCTGACTGAACCCTGATAGGGTGCTTCTTTGGAAGGGGGATCAGTGTTGCAAGGGGGTCCAGTGCTCTCAGCTCCAAAATGTTTATGGGGAGCTTGGCTTAGCTCAATGACCCTTGGACTTTAAGGGACTGGAACACTCTTCCGCAGCCTGAGAGTCTTGCATTTATAGTGATTACTTTCAAGTGATAGGGAAGGATGAACTATCCTACTGTTAGTACTGGGGTGGTGAAAATAAAAATAGTGAATTCCTTGCTTGGATGGACAGAAGCATGAGCAAATCGAGCAAAGGAGCCTGTTTTTTTTCTCGAGTCGACAAGATGGTTTGTAACTAGAATTCTTGAATGGAATTGAGAGAATGGTACTGGCTTGAAGGAGGCTACCATTAGTCCTATAGCTCTTATATTGTAAGCTGTAATGTGTAAGGCCATTTGATTAAATTGTACTGTCTACTCTTATGTTGTAAAGCACTGCATAAAATGTTTGCCGCTACATAAATCCTGAACAACAATAATAATAACTTTCATAGAGAATCTCAATTTGGTATATATCAGGGATCTCAATTCTTGAGCATGTGCTCTTAAAGAAAGACTTTTGATTGGAATGTGTCTATCAGGAGTCTGTGGTGGTAAGCTCTTGTAGATCACCAACTCAGGGTTCCCCATGGCGTGGAGTATAAGCCCCAGCCTGCTTCTTCTCCAAAGCCCCTGATGGTGGGGATGGCCTTGCAACAAGCTGGAACCATGTCATGGCCCCCAGGTACGCCTAGTCGAGGATGTGGAAAGCACTCGAGTGAGCAGAGTACAAGCAACAGGCAAAAGACAATCCAGAAGACAAGCTGAGATCAGGGCAGGCAGCGAACAAGCACAGATGGTAAACAAAGTCGTGGTCAGTACACATGTAGTCAGACACAGTATGACTAAGAGGTATGCAAACGGGAGCTCAGAGCAACGTGGGTTACACTGAGCATGTCTTATATAGACAAGCAAACTAGGAGTCAGGCCAGGAAGTGATGGAAGAGAAGGAAATAAAAGGTCCACAGAATAGCAGACAAAGCCACATAGGAGAGCACAGCCAAGCCACACATGTAAAGGAATCAGGTGGAGAAACACGGCAACAAAAAGGCAAGAGTACAAGCAGGGAACTGCAGGCTAACTTGTGACAGTACTCCCCCTTACGAGGTCTCCCCACTCGTTTAGGGCCGAGCTTGAGAGGAAACTTCTGATGAAAAAGTTTCACCAAACAAGGGGCAGAAACGTCAGTAGAAGGAATCCAACACCTCTCCTCAGGACCATATCCCTTCCAGTCAATTAGGTACAAAAGACTCCCCCTGGAGAATTTTGAATCCAAGATTTGCTTGATTTCATACTGATCCAAGGTACTACATGTTTCTCCAGAAGTGGGCTGTAAGCTGAACTCCTCTATCCAAGATGATGTGCGAGGGCATACCATGGAGACAAAAGATTTCCCTAATGAAGATGAAAGCCAAAGTGACAGCAGAGGGTAATCCTGGAAGTGGAGTTAAATGACACATTTTAGAAAACCTGTCCATAAACACCCATATAACGGTGGAACCCGCTGAGGGCAATGCAATGCTAAGGTACATCCGGAACAGGTAGAGGTAAAGAAGACCTGCTAGGGTAGACATGGAGGACTTAGACTGCATGCAAATGGAGCACGCCTGGACATATTCTTCAACATCCTTCCGAAAGTGAGGGCCACCAGTAGTAGTAACGATGCAGGAAGGCACATGTGCCCATTTGACAATCTTGGAGCGAAGGGAGGGCACCACAAAGGTCTTTCCGGGTGGGATACGTGGAGACTGAAGACGGGTAGAGGCCAGAATACAATTGGCAGGAATAATGGGTTCCGGTTCCACATGACACTCAGAGTCAGCAACGTCAAATGATCTGGACAAGGCATCAGCACAAGCATTTTTAGAACCAGGCCGGGAGGTGATGTCAAAATTAAACCTGGCAAAGAATAGAGCCCATCGTGCTTGCCTGGGATTCGAAGAACGGGCGGATTGCAGATACTGGAGGTTCTTATGATCAGTATAGATCAGGATATGATGAGGAGATCCCTCCATTCTTGCAGTGCCAACTTGATAGCCAGAAGTTCACGATCCCCTATGGTGTAATTTCTTTCTGAAATCAGAAAACTTCTTAGAGAAGAAGGCACAAGGAAGGAGCTTACTGTCATGCATTTAAAGAAGGACTGCGCTCACTACCCAAGGATGAAGCATCTACCTCCAAGAAGAAAGGCTGGAGAATGTCAGGAGGTTTGATAATAAATGCAGAGAGGAAGGCCGTTTTGAGCTTGTGGCCTCCTGAAGCCTCGACTGCTTCAGGAAGCCAGGTTCTGGCATTAGCCCCTTTTCTGGTCAAAGAAGTGATTGGGGCCACCAGAGAGGAGGAATGAACTGGCAATAGAAATTGGTGAACCCCAACAACCGCTGCGAAGCTTTTAAGCCAGAAGGCTGAGGCCAGTTGTAGATGGCAAATATAAATTCTCTGAAGGAGAAAAGGTCCATCATCTTCAGACTCTAGCACAAAACTGAGAACTCACAGAGTTTGATAGGGTTATGAAGAGGTGCCCTGAGGGCGTGTCTTCTAAGGCTGCATTCACATCTGAGCGACAGCCGCGTTCGCGTGTAGCGGCGTATTTTGCCGCGAGTACAAAACTTTCACTTTTTTTTTTTTTTTTTCTCAAAGTCTTCCCATTGCTGTCAATGGGAAAACGCCTATGTCGCCTGAAAAAAAGGGTCCGGGACTTTTTTCAGGCGACAGGCGTTCGGCGTCTATGAGATGTGAACCATCTCCATAGACAGCAATGGGAATTCTCCCCTCGAGCGACAGAAGCGTCCGGCGTCAGGCGTTTTGTCGCTCAGGTGTGAATGGGGTCTAAAACTTTGCCAGTGTCCAATCAACTGAAGATACATACCCATATTTCATTATGTATGAAAACTCTGCCAGTGCTCAATACTGTACTATGATTAACATAATATATTTCCATAGACATTTAAGGCTCATTTTATGCTGTTTTCTACATTTTGTAAAAAAGGTAAACTAAACTTCATGGTAATTTAAAAACACATTTATGTTAGTAAGGGTTGTGCTTGATATAGAGGATCTCTAGGATGGACTGGGGACTTGTTAAATGAGATTGGTAGAGAATACTAGTATTATGTTCCCTGTAGAAATCAATGCCTCCTACAGCCCTCCTAAAGATTAATGGTGCTACATATGATAAAAACATCAGAAAGATCCATTATCAAAGGTCAGAGAAAATATATAAAAAAGAAAATGGAATGGACAATGTAGAAGAGGTAAGAAAGTGCGAACAAGTAAAATGCAAAAATCAGTGTAAAGAATTTGTTTCCTTTATTGGCCCTGAGTATACATTTGATCAGGGAAAACAATGCCAAATCGCCGCTGGGCTGCAAAGGCTGCTTGTAAAGTGCTAAAAGTTCAAATGAGGCTCCCAGGCAACAATTTGTACACCAGGTATCTGCAGTTTCCTATTCAGGTAAATTTATCTATTTATATATTTTGTACTTTGTCAATTTAGCTGGATATGTCTAGTTATGAGGCTCAACAGGTGCATCATAATAGCACATAAGGAATGCAATTTGTCTGGGGTAAGTGCTTTAAGCAGTACTTACAATAGATCAATTTCCTTCCTAGTTGTTGTCAGACTTGCTGCAGGGGAGGGGACAGGTTAGATCTTATACCTAGACTTTGGAAGTACCTAGCAACGTGGGACAAAGTACTGCATGTATCTTCATCTATCTGTGAATAAAGTTTGTCTCAACAATGTCACTAGATAACAATGACAGTATAGCATTATGCAGTATTACATTTAAAGTGTTAGTTTGCATTTTTAGATAGGATAAACTACAACTCTATACCAGGGATATGCAATTAGCGGACCTCCAGCTGTTGCAAACCTACAAGTCCCATCATGCTTCTGCCTCTGGGTGCCATGCTTGTGGCTGTCAGGGTCTTGCTATGCCTCATGGGACTTGTAGTTCTGCAACAGCTGAAGGTCCATTAATTGCATATCCCTGCTCTATACCCTTCAATCCCAGACCCTGCTGCACTTACCTTCGTGGGTGGTTCAGTTTCACAATCAACGCAGCTTGGTGCAGTGATCCTGGGGTTTGAAAAACACGTTTTGTTCCTGTTACCTCCCTAGGGACACCAGGATTAATCAGAACAGCTCTGATTGGTCACGTATGGTTGCAGGAAAGAAAATCACACCACATATGGCTGGATTAACACTTTAATGGCAAAATCACATTATCTTAATTTTGCTGGGTCCTTTGCCCTTCTATCTGCAGAATTTAAAGGATATCTAAAGCCTGGAACAGCCTTTCTCAATGAGGTTTCCATGGAACCCTGAGGTTCCTGCAGATGTTAATAGGGCTTCACTGATCAATGAGCAACTTCTGCATCTCAGATGAGTAGCTGCTGACACCAATGATCTTTTATAGGGGGATTTTTCCCAGTGACCCTAAATGTAAGATGCATTCTTTCTTTGGACCATCACACAAATGTACAGTGAGCTCTAGCAATAGTAATTATTAGCAGGGGTTCCCTGAGACTAGAAACGTATTTCAAGGGCTCCTCCATGTTAAAAAGGTTAAAGTGGTAGTATATAAGGTAGGACAGGTAGGGTTTTTATAACAGAAGAGACCCTAGAGGTCTATTTTGTCATAAATGTCCCCCCCCGCCCATGAACAGGTAACGTAATCTGAGCAGCACATGTGCAGCTCATATCACATTTACAGCCCGTTTTGTGTGTCGCGATGTGACTCCCATGTGCATACCGCAGCCAGACCTTTCAAGTGACCGAAGATATGAAACCTGTAAGGAAGACCAGGCAAAGATGGAAGCTCTTGAGGAGCAGGGACAGCACTGCACTGGAGGGCTCTGTTTGCAGGTAGGTCTGTCATAATGCAATAATATGCGGTGCATAAAAGTACATTATGACGTGACCCTGCAGGGGACCAGCTTTTTTATTTTTAGGACATGAGGGTATCTTTATTAAACTTTTTTTCCCTTGTGCTAACAACAAAGACAAAATAAAAATAAAATGTGCCCATCAAGGTACAGCACTGAGACGCAGCTCCGAACAAACATATCAGATTATCCACACAATACCAGATGGTGTAATAGGGACCAAAAAAGGAAGGTCCCCGCTCAGAATATAACATAGCAAACACAATATCACATGAAATTAAAAATGCACGTAATGCTTTGCAGCCAACGACCGAAATGGGTAATGAACATAGAGATACATAACATTACTCTGGAGCAACCGTATCTTGGGAATCCAGCCAAGGAGACCAAACTTTAGTAAATTTCTTGGGGCAGCCACGCGCTGAGGCCTTGTACACACGATCAGTCCAAACTGATGAAAACGGACTGAAGTCTGATGGACTGATGGTCTGATGTGCCTACACACTATCAGTTCAAAATCCGATCGAGTCCAACGCGGTGACGTAAAACACAACTACGTGCTAAAAAAACGAAGTTCAATGCTTCCAAGCATGCGTCGACTTGATTCTGAGCATGCGCGGGTTTTGAACCGATGCTTTTGCGTACTAACCATCAGTTTTGACCGATCGGTCATCAGTCCATCAGTGCGATTTTAAAGCAAGTTTTAAAACTTTGGTCTGAAGGACAAAAGTCTGATGGGCCATACATACGGTAGGTTTGGACTGATGAAACTGAACTTCAGTCCGTTTTCATCAGTTTGGACTGATCGTGTGTACAGGGCCTAAGACATGAGTTTATTACCGCTTTAAGAAAGACTGCCCTAGAACATAAATGTAATATATTGCAGCCTACCAGTACTGAGATGAGATGGTTGCATTGTTTTGACCAGTTTTTTTCCTTTTTTTTCACCTGGTAATCCTTCCAGTAATAGACTTCTGGTCCTAGGATGACAATTCTCAATCACTGTAATGTATCTATGAAGAAACAGTGTTGCCATCCAAGCATAAGGAGAGTCTTAAGCTGGATGCACACTATACACTTTTCTTTAGATTTACCAAAACCATATAATATGAGGTCAAACCAAAACACTTTCAATTTGTATGCAACCAGGCAAGCCCTTGCACTATATGGTTTTGGTAAATCTAAAGGAAATCAAACAACAGAAGTTGTATCGTGTGTATCGTGTGTATCCAGCTCTAGTGCTACAGAACACTGTCCTCTATTCTCATTTTCATAAAATAGGGGGAGGTGTACTATAGTCCACATAGAGAGATGGGAACAATGCCAACTGATAAGAGCCAATGCAGGAATAGAGCACAGTAAGCTCAAAAGATTTCTACCAATAAGTATTTTTTGCCACTTCTTAAACAGATATATAACAAATGACTTGGTATATTTAACAGACTTATGCCTCGTACACACAGCCGGGCTTTCCGAGAAAAAAAGTAAGACAGGCATTTTTTCTCGGAAAGTCCGGCCGTGTGTAGCCTCCATCGGACTTTTTTTCTTGGAAGTCCGACTGACCTTAGATAGAGAACCTGTTCTCTATCTTTTCGTCGGACTTCCGACGGACTCACGGCGGACTTTTCGCATGGTCAAAAGTCCGACCGTGTGTACAAGGCATAAGAAAGATTAAATACTAGAAGTTCATTGGGGTTTACATAGCACTTTAATATCTTCTTTTATACAGATAACCAACAAATAAAAATGCCTACAACATACAGGGACTCATTTAGCATGTACATATCCATTTGGTAATTTCAACTTGACTGAAATTAGAGCATCAATTGGTGTCACTGCATAAACAAAGTGACATTGCGGACAATATAGGTAAAAATGTCAGCTGATTCAAATAGAAAATAACAATATAGGGAAAAGCTTCTTTGCCCAGGAGACTAGTATGTGTTGAAGTAGTTGTTGATGGTATACGTTAATGTGGCTTTGTGTTTATCAAACATAATGATTGCGTGGAGAAAGGCTCATTATTATGGTGAACATTACTGAAACCGACCATTCCTTGTTCACTAATGATAAAAATAATGAGTCCAGTGACATGGCACTCATTAATTAGAGCACAATGTGGGAGTTTGTAGATCATTTCTAAATTGTCTTGTACAATAAAACAAAGGGAAAAGAGAGGCTCAATTATATTAAATAGTATAGCTGCTTCAAATTAATTATCATGTACCCAGATTGCTAAGTAAAAGACGAGAGTGGATGCAAGAGGTTTGGTGTGATAAAGAGGCATGTTTCTGGTCTTCTGCAAAATGCGTATATGAGATCAGATAGAGCTAATTCTGCAAGACACAAGGATCAAGCTTTATCAGCATGGCAGACAACAAAAAAACATTGAAAAATGAACTGTAGAATTAACATGCAATGTGTGAAGACATTCAGAAAAGAGGAATATGATTATACAGTAGTTCAGTATGTTCTAGATTAGATATTATATGCCATACTTTGAATATGTAATTCATGAAACCTTTGATTTAACTCTATATAAAAAGGATTTTGCCCTGTTGTGTTTTGCATATGTTGCCGTGTACTACTGCACAATATACTGAGCTTACTGCTGTAAGATGGTTTTTGTTTGGATACTGCTTAGTGAATACATCAGCTCATACCATATCCATACTCAATGCAATTAAAAAAATTAAATAATGGCACACAGTGAAATGATTATTGAACACCTTGGGAAGTGTTCTGAATTTAATTTAGCAAAGGCAGCACTCACATAACCGTGAATTTAACTGTATGAAAAAGGGTCTTTCCTATTGTGTTTTCCATATATTGCAATACAAAACTACACAATATGGCAAACCTACTGCTATAGGATTTGTTTTATACTGATGCTTAGTAAATACATAAACTCATATCTTATCTCAAAGTGGTTTACAAAAAAAATAATGACACACAATTAAATGTTAATTGAACATATTGGAATGCATTCTGGATTTTATTTAGCAAAGGTAGCAGGTAAAGCACATTAACACATATTCAGCACTTAGCAATCATTTTTAATATTTTGATTATGGAAAGATGGAAACTCATTATTTACTATAGGTTACATGCTGTCATAAATCCTTGTTTATAAATACCCTGTTGGTAGCCCCTTCCATCTGACATAAATACATTCAGTTATTTTTCATAGGGCATATGACAGCAAGACCAGAATCTGACCAATCACACCTACATAGTAAGACAGATTGAAAAAATACACCAGTTTGTCCAATAAAAAAAAAAAAATCATGCCATCCCAAATACACAATCCTATACCCACAGTTGATCCAGAGGAATAAAAAAACAAAAAAAAACAGCAAAGCGTGATCCAATTGCTACAGCAGGGGAAAAAAATCCTTCCTGATCCTCAAGAGGCAATCAGATTTTCCCTGGATCAACTTTACCTATAAATTTTAAAGCGGCGTTCCGCCGAAAAAAAAAATTAAGGGAATTCTGCATCCTTGCCGCTCTTAGGCCTCGTACACACGATGGGACATGTCCAATAAAAACGGTCCGCGGACCGTTTTCATCGGACATGTCCGCTGGCGGATTTTGGTCTGATGGCTGTAACACACCATCAGACCAATTTCCCGCGGACAGCGAACGCGGGTGACGTGGCCGCGCCGTCGCCGCCATGATGACGCGGCGACGTACGCGACCCTGGAAGGTCAATGCTTCCACGCATGCGTCGAATCACTTTGACGCATGCGAGGGCTTTCGGCCGAGCGGACATGTCCGGTGAGTCGTACAGACGACCGAACATGTCCAACGGACAGGCTTCCAGCGGACATGTTTCTTAGCATGCTAAGAAACATTTGTCCGCTGGAAACCTGTCCGATCCGCTGGAAATTTGTCCGGTCGGCCGTACAGACGACCGAACATGTCCGTGGAAACTGGTCCGCCGGACCAGTTTCAGCGGACATGTTTGGTCGTGTGTACGAGGCCTTACAGAAAAGAACCCTCTACGCAGTTTAAGGATAAACCTCTTTTCTTCTAATTTTAGTAAGTGGCTACGTGTCTTATTAAACTCCCTTCCGCGAAAAAGTTTTATCCCTATTGTGGAGTCACCAGTATTGGCATTCTGTCATATGTGTCCCTGGTTAAGACTACAAATCCATATACCAGGGTTGGGGGTTGTAATAACGTAAAATTGCATAACGTGTGGGATAGGAGGATATGCAAGGATATGTAAAAAGTCTGTTTGGACTCCTGATATTTCATCAAAGCCCCCCAAGCAGGGCAGTTTAAAAGATGAAAAAATAAAAAATAAATAAAACTAGAATTTTTTTTAATAATAATAAAAAAAAGGCATGGATCTCATGAAGAGCAGCCAGCATTTGGTTCGCTCTTCAGAAAATACAGGTTTTGATGAGGCATGTTGACTGCCCTATCAGGTAGGCTGTACAGGGCCCTGTGATTTCTAACAGCAGCCCTGGTGACTGTAGTAGGAAGTGACTGATGTGAATATTTATTTGTATTTTTAAGTGCTATTATTTGCATTGTGTAAGGGAAACAAAATAGTCTATGGATAGAATTCTTTGAAACAATACCCTTCTCGGTGGCCCATACCCTGCAGTTAACTTTCTCGCAGTGCTTGTCAATCTAGCTGTAGACTGCACCATCTGACATCTAGATAGGCGCTCACTAAACGTGGAACGTATGAACCAGTGTATGGATTATTATCATGACATTTTGGCACAGTAGGTAAATAAAAATATGAAATTCTTATGACTAAATAAATAACATTACTTACAAAAAATACAAACTGCAATAAATGTGCACAGCCATTGTATAGGTTATTTAATACAATGAGTAAATAATAGAGTACAATGTGAAAATAATAATGCTCTTTCTGTCTTATAACTGATGCATGGGAATATGCGGTTACTTTCTTCAGACTTCAGATTTTTCACAAGTTTAAAAAACTCTCTTTTACATGTATAAGCCCTTTGTTGTACCTTTCTTTGATTCCATTGATAAAAAACCCTTCTGTGATTTCAAAATGTGTCATTAATTCCTTTGACAGGAAAAAAGTATGCTGTGTCATTTATGTCAGCGCTGTCATCGGTAGCTAACAAACACACCATGAAGCCACAGTGTGCATTCTTGTTCAGCTAGGAAGCCAACGCTTTATCACTTCTATGTGCTGACAAGCTTATCATCTCAACCATCTTGAGGGCCAAAAATAAGGCAAATGGTGGCTAATTCACATGGGGTAAATGCTGCTACCCATGCCCCAAATATAAAGTGCAATACCCATGGCTTTTACAAACATGCTGGCCAATGATCTGAAAGACTAAACACTTCTGAATATGGTTGTTGCATGACAATTAGTGCAGCTTTTATTTGCCTCCAGCATTTATCAGGTTGCTGTATATTGTGCTGAATTCAGATTCTTATTTTAGGTGGGTAAGAGAAGAACGTGAGTTTTCTATAAATGTAGCTTTTTAGTTTGAATGTTTAAGTCAATCAAGAACAAAAAAAAAATCAATGATGTTGTCCATGGCAAAGCAGTCGGTTTTAATTTTTTTCTCTCTCTCTGTTGCCTGAATAATGAGCCTTAAAATGTCTCAGACAAAAACTTTAATTTTCTTGCCACAGTATTAATATTACCTTTTATATACTTTACATTGCACTGTTTGGTGCATTTGAAAAAGGAAATTATGGTCTCAAGGGACTTTCTTATTTCTGATATGCAAAGGAAATCTGTAAAGATTTATGTTAACTGTTTCAGAATCTACCTTCTTCTGGTAGTGGCCACACACTGTAGAGCAGGGGTGTCAAAATCAATTTCATTGTGGGCCACATTAGCATTATGATTGCCCTTTAAAAGGGCCGGTTATATCTGTAAGATTAGATGTCCAGCACATCCCCCTCCCCTTACATTAGATGTCCAGAAGCCACCCCACCATCAGAAGTTGAGTCCCCCCCCCCTCTCTTCCTTACATCAGTGCACCCCCCTTTCCTTATGCTGGGAAGAAGCTGGATGCGTTGCTTGAAAGCAGCAAGTAAGAGTCTGGAGTAGGACCAGAGGAGGGCTGGAGCTCTCCTGCAGTTGCAGGAGAGGTGCAAGGGCCACATGAAATGGCCTAGAGGGCCGGATTCAGCCAGGAGTATGAATCTCAAAAACGTAAGCTCTGTTGTGCTCTCGGTGGTTCTTACACGATTCGGAATGATGCTTCTGGCTTGAGGTAAACTCATGCCGCAAACCCAGAAGGAAGGACCAGGGGAAGATGTCAGCCATCTCAGCGGTGACATCGCGGCACTGGAGGGCTTTGTTCTAATGCAAGTCTATCATAATGTGCTAGTATGCGATTTTTAATTGCCTGTGGTTTATAACTGCTTTAAGTTGGCCATAGATGGATCAAAATTCAGCCCGTTCAGCGGGGACTGGCCACATTTTTATCCATCTCTGTTCCCGCTAGATAGAGGTCAATCTAACGATAATGAGAAATGTTGGAATTTTTCACATGATCAGCACATGCCAGACAATTGGCTGCAGTGCTAATCATTCGTATTGTGACAGAGGAGGAGTCCCACTGTCAGAATACATTAGGGCAGCAGGGAGGATTCCTTCGTCCACCTTGACAGTGTGGGGGGAGGGAATCCTTTTGTTCTTTTTTGATCAGCTGGCTGGCTGATCAAGTAAAAAAACAATCCATCTATGGCCAGCTTCAGTAGATTAATACACATCTTTACAGCAAAAGATCAGTTTTGCATGTATGGCTGCGTTTTCTATGCTAGAAATATAATAATAATAATAAAAAAAAAGCATGCTGTATGATCCCCTGCATAGGATTTATGTGGAAGATTTTTGGGGGGATTATGAATTTCCTTCAGTATGCAGTTAATATATTTTTTAATGATCAGGACTAAACATAATCTGAAATCTCATCGCTTGCTATGTGTTGTTTCATTGTTCTGTTCACTGCCCGGTTTAAAGAAGCTTTATCAACTGAAGAAAAGAATGCAAATGACATCTCACATTATTGCGTTAGTGTATTATTCTAAAAAGGTATTGCTTTCTCATGGAGAAGAAGGAGGCAGGGGAGCTGTACTTGGGGTGTTGGGAGACAAAAGGGCAAAGAAAACTGTGTCAGGTTGATATGCAGGAAACATGTCATGTTGGCCATGGAACATGGTACAGCATTCACTCAGAACAGCCAGTCAAAGATGAAAGAATGCAAGAGCCTATTGTGAATAATTGCTTATGTTGGTCAATGAGCCCACAAAACAATAGCAGGTATTGAACAGTGGGACTGGGCCAGAGCTCAGTATTGTGGGAGGACTGGGCCAGAGCTCAGTATTGTGGGAGGACTGCGTCAGAGCTCAGTATTGTGGGAGGACTGGGTCAGAGCTCAGTATTGTGGGAGGACTGGGTCAGAGCTCAGTATTGTGGGAGGACTGGGTCAGAGCTTAGTATTGTGGGAGGACTGGGTCAGAGCTCAGAAATGTGGGAGGACTGGGCCAGAGCTCAGTATTGTGGGAGGACTGGGCCAGAGCTCGGTATTGTGGGAGGACTGGGCCAGAGCTCAGTATTGTGGGAGGACTGGGCCAGAACTCAGTATTGTGGGAGGAATGGGCCAGAGCTCAGTATTGTGGGAGGACTGGGCCAGAGCTCAGTATTGTGGGAGGACTGGGCCAGAGCTCAGTATTGTGGGAGGACTGGGCCAGAGTGAGCTCAGTACTGTGGGAGGACTGGGCCAGAGCTGCAAAGTAGAGAGTGTCCTGACTTGCCTGCTCGCCCCCTCCCCCTCAAGAGGCTTTCTCCACATCAGGGAGAAAGCCTCGCATTACTGTGTGGAGTTACAGACAGAAGAACAGGAAGTGAGGATTTCTCAGAAGAAATAAGGATATTTAAAAGCAAAATCGAAGGATGAGGTAAGTAAAGGAGGACTGCACTAAGTTAAAGGAAGCTATTTAGGGGATTTTTTTTTTTACCTTTACAACCCCTTTAATGTCTCTTCCTGCCTCCCTCCATTTCCTGCCACGTCACTTCCTGTTTAACCAGCCTTTTCAAATTAGTCAGATAAATTAGCATGCTTTAAACAGAGGAAGCCCAAATAGTCAAGTAACCCTTTGCACTTCCAGATGCTAGCCTAATTGGTACTCCATATTTGGTGCAAAAATATTCACTAAAATGGTCATAGCAACACACTCTCTTGGAGTGCACTGGGGAAAATCTTAAGCTGCATGCAGTGATTTGCCCACTAATATGTCAGTTTACTGGGGTTTATATCAGCTTACTAGGGTTAAAAGTAATTACAGATAATTACCATATTGGGTAGATATTTAATAATGTCAATATATTAGCCTTAAAATATTCCTAACTCATTTTTTCTAGCACAGAGTGATATGCTGTATATATTACATGAAGCGTGCAAACCAATTTAGGCCATCCCTTCCATATCCTTTACTATAGGTTAGGTGCATATTAGTGGCCGGAGATCATTTACTTTTTTTCTTTCCTCAATTTACCTTTTTTATGGTCCACAATCATATAGATTACACAACAAAGTACACAAATGGTAGTTAATGACCCATAATTTAAATAACAGTAGTGTTGTACACAACAAGTTCTGAAAGCAAAATCGCTAATAGCACTAACTAGGAAAATCTCATAAGGGATTTACATGCTTACTTGCCTTTCTGTTATTGGTTGCAATAAGGAGTAAATGAACAAATAGTGTTAGATACTTAATACAACTAAACAATTGATATTGCTGAATTTGCACATCCTTTGCTGATTACTGATTCTTCAAGAATAAAAAGAGCTTGAGGTAAAGAGATTTTTTAAGAATACATTTTAAAATGTGAAGCACATAATGAATTACTATTGCATGACTTTATAATAAAGACATCTTATGCATTTCATCGGCTGCCAGTATGGCCGAGTACACTTCATAGAGTCGTCACTGAAATTAAATTCACTAAATAATAAAGGTCCAGAGTACTTTACAGCTAGTCTCCACTTTATGTCCCTTGGCCACACTTACATTCATGGCCTGATGGTTTTTTTCAGCCTTTCTCTTATTAAGTGGGTGGGGGAGAGGAAAGATCTTTTCTCTTGGGGATCGACATAGGCTACACATTATGCTTCACTGCAGATTTTGTCAGCTTTCTGCTGTATTTAATTAACAAATCTCTTTTTTATCAAACATTATAAAGAAAAATAATAACGGCCCTTTTTCATAGTAGGTATTGGAATGAAAAGTAAGACGCAGGTATATTATCAGGAGTGTTCAGTAAAAAACACTGCCAGTAAAAGTCATATAGTCAATGTCCTTAGTGAATATTTCAACCTTGTGCAAAGGGTCTTCCCACATCAAGCATGCCTTTGTTGAAATGATCAATGTTGGTCAAAAGGAAATGGGCGCCAATCCGTCTATATTTACAGCACAGTAATTTTATAGAGCTTCTGCACCATACCTACTTATAATAAGATAATGTAATGGACTTTGTGAAAAGAAAAAAAGGGTAGTGGTTTATTTGGTTGTATATGAGATAGAAATTGGAAGTTCTTGATTTTATAACGTGAGCTTGAATCAACCATAATTCTCATTCAAAATGATTGGTACTGATTTAGAAAATGTCTGGTAGGAAAGGAAAGTAGAATTACTGCCCATCGCACCTATAGGATCCAGTGCTTTTCATATTTTAGTTGTTGCATCAATGTTAATATCTGCTATGACATAACATCAACATATTCTATCCTCGATCATTATTCACTTTTTTTTATCACCTGTTGCTCCCACGACTGTAAAAAACAAGGCTAGTAAACATATAATGACCTCACGTGGACACCCAGGGGTAGACCCACTGTTGCTTCTGCTGGGTTTCTAGGGGCTCAGGTTAGCGGGCAATCTTTAAAAAACTGCGGGGTTGCTTTACTAAAACTGGAAAAGGCAAAATCTGGTGAAGCCATGCATAGAAACCAATCAGCTTCCAGGTGTTTGTCAGGTCACCTGAGGCCAGGTGACGGATGCACACCGATGAAGTTAGGAGCACACCGACAAGGTTGTGGACCCGTCGACTGGTTGCTGCGAATGGAGCTCTGGGTGGTTCAGGAAAGCAGCTCCACCTGAACACTGAAACAGACCGAGCAGGAAGCTAGAGCGCAAGATTTCCCAGGGTGTGGAGTTTAAGGTGCCAGGAGGCATTCACCAGAGCCTCTAGTGGTGAGGATGGATTTGGCTGCAGCTGACTACAGGTCACGGCCCCCAGTGTCTCTCAGCTATGCTCACAAACTGATTCTGGTGGACAGAGTGGAGCAGCAGTTCAGTGTTAAGCACAGGATAGTCAAGAGAACAAGCAAGGTTGGGACAGGCTAGCAGACAGGGATGGTCAGAAGGACACACCATGGTTGGTACATGGACATCGGAGATAACATACAGCAGGACACCACACCAGAAGTAGGGATGAGCGTCATATTCAAGTCGAACTCATGTTCGACTCGAACATCGTATGTTCGATCGTTTGTCGAATTACGAATGTTTTGGGCCGTTCGCGCCAAATTCCAGTTGCGTTTCACGGCCCATAATTCACTGCGGCATCGCAGTGCATTGCTGGCTGATGATTGGCCAAGCATGCACTATGACCCGCATGCTTGGCCAATCACAGCTTGCAAAAAACGGAGAGCCATAATTGGCCAAAGCCAGGGTGGCTTTGGCCAATTATGGCTCAAGGGGTTTAGTACACGCCCCACACTATAAAAGGCTGCCTGCAGGTCAGCCTTGTGTAGTGTGTTGAGGTAGTTAAAAGAGAGAAGACAGAGAGAGAGAGTGTAATTTTTAGTAGGTAGATAGAGCAGGCAGGCAGGCTAGTCAGTTAAAGTTACAGTGTGTAGAGGATATATATGCATCCCAGGTGTTGTATATATATTTATACACTGTATAGTTTAGCTAGATCAGCTCTTCTTAATTTACTGGCAGGCAGGTGATTGTGCTAGCTAAAGTATTCTCATGTGGTGTATTGCCTGTGTCCACTGCAGTGTGCACCATAAAGCTACGTAGTGTGTGTACTGCCTTTGTCCTCTGCAGTTTGCACCTAAAGCTACTTGGTGTGTACTGCCCGTGTCCTCTGCAGTTTTGCACCTAAAGCTACGTAGTGTGTACTGCCCGTGTCTCTGCAGTGTGGCACCTAAAGCTACGTGTGTGTGTACTGTCTGTGTCTGTGCTATTTTTCTCACTGATTTTCATCCAAATTGCGGGACCAGACATTACATTAAAGCCGCAAGCAGTTTTAAATTACTTTTTTCTTATAGTACCTCTTTTTGTGCAGGGACAGGACTAAACGTGCCACTTCACAGGCATACTATAGACACCCAGCAGGTACAGATATTTAAAGGAATTTTCATTTTTTTATTTTTTTTATTTAAGCATCATTAAAATCACGGGCTCCAGAAAAACGACCGTTTTTAAAACTTTAAAACACGGGTCCGTCCTTTCGAAGGTTCTGGTGCAAACCGATTGGGGGGTGTACGGCTCTTCCCTAACCAGAAGCTTAAACACAAACTGTTGCTCGGGCAAGGCTGGCTGCAGTGTACGGAGTGAAAAGTATTTCCTGTTAGAGGCTGGGATGGAGCCATGGCGAGAGAAGATTACTTAAACACGCCATGTGTGAGAGCGCGATCCCTAAGCTGAAGCAGCAGACCAGAGAGGTAGGCAAAACAGACAGGGCATGAAACATTACTGCAGATTCATACAGTATTTTTGTCAAAGCTTAATTGAACAAGCTGAAGTTAGAAGCTGATTGGCTATCATTCACGAGCTTGCACCAGATTTTGCACTTTCTAGTTTTAGCAAATCAAATCCTGTGTTTGTTGCTTAACTGCTTCCCACCTGGCCCTGCACATAAACAGCCAGATGGAGCTTCGCCATTCTGACTGGACGTAAGTGTATGTCCTGTAAAAAAATGTGCCTGCATGGCCCTCTTGGCCACGCTTTGGCATGATACTGTAATGGCTCATCACACATCACAGAGTGGGACATGGGCACTGTGATTAGCCCCCTAAACAGAGGACACATGTACCCTGTCACATTCTCTGTATAGCTAGAGTATTTTAGTGTTCAGCTACACAGATCCCACGGACTGCAGCAATCCCTCACACGGTACACAGTGTCCCATCAACATCTGCACCATTGTCCATCAATATCTGTACCAGGTGCACAAAAACATCTGTCACAGTGTGCCATGGCCCACCAATAAAAAAAAAAGTAAAAACACCCCTGTCTCCCCGTGCTAGCATACAAGGGCAAAATGGAACATTTGGACCCAGTTGGTCCAATATGCATACATAAACGGCGATAGCACACACAAGTGAGGTATTGCCGCAAATGTCATGAGAGCAATAATTCTACCACCTAGGACCTCCTCTGTAACTCTGAAACTGATAACTTGTAAAGGCTTATAAAGCGTTACCTGTGGAGATTTGTATATACCAAAGTTGGCGCCATTTCACAAACTGCAAAATTTGTGACATGTTTGGTATCTATTTACTTCACGCATCACCATATTTATATTTTACAAGAAATTGGGTATTGTATTTGTGTTGTGTGCATTGAAATTAATTAAAGTGTAATTTTGAGGTTAATGTGTAAAATTGCGTTTAAAATACTGCTGCGCAAATACATAAAAAAATTGCAAAACCCACAATTTTATTCTCTAAGGCCTTTTCTAAAAAATATATAACATTCTAAGGTAATTTCTAGGGAAAATACGATTTTTACTTGTAAACAAAAAGGAGATTTACTAAAACTGGTGCACACCACAAAATCTGGTGGCCCGCTGTGCATAGTAACCAATAAGCTTTTAACTTAATCTTATTCAGTTACTAAAAATAGACCTTCGCAGGAAGGGGCGAAGGCGCCCAGTATTGAGGTGGATAAAGGGGTTGTAAAGCCTCATGTTTTTTCATCTTAATGCATCCTATGCATTAAGGTGAAAAAACACCTTGGCTCTTTCCTTCATGTTGAGCAGGTTGGCGGAGTAACGCCGAACGTCCATTAGACATCGAGGATGGCCGAGGAAGGCATTTCTGCTGGAGGTGTAATGGATATCAACACCACTCTCCAAGAAGTGCTCAAGACCGCACTTATACACGATGGCCTGGCTCGTGGGATTCGCGAAGCTGGCAAGGCTCTTGACAAACGCCAAGCCCATCTTTGTGTACTGGCTTCCAACTGCGATGAACCAATGTACGTGAAGCTGGTTGAGGCACTTTGTGCTGAACATCAGATCAATCTGATCAAGGTTGATGACAGCAAAAAGCTTGGTGAATGGGTCACCCCTTTGTAAAATCGACAGGGAAGGAAAGCCTCGCAAAGTGGTCGGTTGCAGTTGTGTTGTTGTCAAGGACTATGGCAAGGAGTCCCAGGCCAAAGATATCATTGAAGGAATATTCAAGTCCAAGAATTAACATCATAAATAAAAAGTTTGACTGAAAAAAAAAAGAAAAAAACACCTTGCACTCTCCAGCCCACGATTGTTCTCACCACGGCTTTCTCGCTCTTCATTGAGAGATTGATAGTAGCACAGGCCATTGGCTCCCGCTGCTGTCAATCAAACCCAATGACGCGGCCGCCGGGGGCTGAGTCATACACTCGGCGGCTATGTACGCCGAGTGTATGACACGGGAGCGCGCCCGCAAGGTAACCCCTTCGTGAGAGGAGCTTCCCAGAGGAGTTTAGCTTTTGCAGGGAGTAGCCGCGAGAGGCCGCCGTGGGACCCCAGAAGAGGACGATCAGGTTCCTCTGTGCAAATGAAACTGCACAGTGGAGGTAAGTATGACATGTTTGTATTTGATTTTTAAACGTGAAACTTTAGTACCACTGTGCAACTTTGTTTTAATGGCAAACACAACCTGTTGACAAGAGAAGGCGGCATTTGACCTGCTTTGCCTGCAGTTCAAATTCACAGCAATATGACATGCTGTTTTGAAAGAAAGGCCTGAATTACCATGTGTACAAATCAATTAAAGTCAATGGATTTTGCTGGCCTGCAATAGACGTGCAAGTCAAATGCAGGGAAAACGATGCATAGACATTAGCCTGAGGACACGAGGGAATATAGGTTAACCTTACTGGGAAACCAGGTAGTCAGGATAGAAAAGGGTTCTAATTATTTCAGTCCCAATGAACAGCACCACAATTAGTATACTTTAAGTGATACTCCAGTGACAGTATGTTAGGAAAAAAAAGTTCTCATATATACAGTACATAGGCATGATCGTAGTTTGAAACTTTCATTGCAGATTTGTACTTTTATTTTTAAATCATGTGAGAAATTCAGCAATAAATAATAAGAGCTAAGTGGGAGGATCTGCCCACTATTAGGGATGAGCTTTGTATTCGAATCAAACTCATGTTCGACTCGAACATCGTATGTTTGATCGTTAGTCGAATTACGAACGTTTTAGGCCGTTCGTGCCAAATTCGAGTTTCGTTTCACAGCCCATAATTCACTGCGGCATCGCAGTGCATTGCTGGCTGATGATTGGCCAAGCATGCACTATGACCCGCATGCTTGGCCAATCACAGCTTGCAAAAAAACAGAGAGCCATATTGGCCAAAGCCATTTCTTTGAGATATCCCTGGTGCTCGAGCCGTAACACCAAGGGCATTGACTGGGTTGTGATTTCCAGGAAAATGCGATCCCTCTCCACCTGCTGGTGTTGGCAGCCTGTGCCCCATAGAGGCAAGCCCCATATTTATCCAGGCCCTCTATTATGACAGCCTTCTCAGCAGGGGAGAAATTCAGCTTCCTCTTTTTCTTCTCACCTGGTGAAGACATGGCACAAAAGTACTTTTGCACTTGACGGGCGCATGTCTGGGCGTATTTATGCACTGGGCGTAGGCAGTGGGCCGGCGTATCTTAGGGGGTTACGCCTGGCGCAGTTGTGCGCATGCGCCAAGGGGGCCAAACAATCCCACGTCGTCACAGTGCATGCGCCGTTTAAGATACGTCCGACGTATCTCTTTGCGACATGGTCGGACCATCATTTGCATAGGGTGACGCCCTTTTACACTTATGCTGCCTTACGCCATCGAAAATACGTTCCGCTGGCTCATCTTGGTGAGTAATATCTTTATGAATACTGTACTGGTCCGGCGTAGCGGAAATAAGATGCGCTACGCCGGAGGAAATATGCGCCAATGTATCTGAATCTAGCCCACAGTGTGTGGAGGATATATATGCATCCCAGGTGTTGTATATATATTTATACACTGTATAGTTTAGGTACGTCAGCTCTTCCTAATTTACTGACAGGCAGGTGATTGTGCTAGCTGCAGTATTCTCATGTGGTGTATTGCCTCTGTCCTCTGTAGTGTGCACCATAAAGCTACGTAGTGTGTGTACTGCCTTTGTCCTCTGTAGTTTGCACCTAAAGCTACTTGGTGTGTACTGCCCGTGTCCTCTGCAGATTGCACCTAATGCTACGTAGTGTGTACTGCCCGTGTCCTCTGCAGTGTGCACCTAAAGCTACGTGGTGTGTGTACTGTCTGTGTCTGTGCTATTTTTCTCAATGATTTTCATCATATTGCAGGACCAGACATTTACATTAAAGCCGCAAGCAGTTTTAAATAACTTTTTTCTTATAGTTGTAGCGCTACCCCCTCAGGAGCCGCTGATTGATTTGGGATCGGCGTATTATTTACCTCTATGTGATGTCTGGGGGTGAAGGTAGTGAGCAGAGCAATAACCGAATGTCCAATCTGTAGTTGAAGTTTTCTGAATGCTTTATTTTCTTGGCCCAACACGACCAACATCAACTTGAGGTAGACAGGAAAGGTTGATGAAATAAAGTAACTTTGCAGTATCAGGCCTTGGATAAGGAAAAGCAGTCCTGCTTTTCTACAGCTGTAACAATACGTCGCCACTCTAGCCAGAGTGGGTGAAGTGCCCCCGGACAGACCTCTGCCACAGGCCTGGCAGCCAGGGTGTCACTTTAAGTTGCTGGAAGGAACAAGTCTCTGCCACAGACTTGGCTCTGATTAAATTAAGATGCCAGATGAAACCTCTGCCACAGGCTCATTGCTGACAATGTGAACAGCAGAGCGAATCCTCCCAATAGGTCACGTTGGGGTCACCGGTTGACAGTGCAAATGTACCTGTCAATGTCCGGTCACCAGATCCCCGATGGTTCGTTCAAGCCCTTTTGGATAACCTGCCTCCGGGTTTTCCTCAAGCCGATCCCCCACCGAACGGCATACAGCCTGGGATCTCCTCAGTAGAAGTGGGAACCCAGTAAGTCACTAGGGCCCCTTTGTGGCATCAGTTGCTCCAGGCCAGGAGGGCCCAGAGTCAGGAACTCCACGTAGCGCACGACCCCAGGCCAGGTAGGCCATAGTGGTGGGGCCCGCGATTGTGTGCACACCCTAAAGGTGGGTGCCGCACCCGGAACCAGGAACCCGCAAAGAACCCAGAACAACGGCCTCTGCCACAGAAATACCCCCTCCCAGCATGCCCCACGAGGAAAAACTCCTCCAATTGGCTGCTGGGAGGAAGCGGCTCCGCCTGGACCTCTCTGGCGCCATCTACCGCCCAGGGATGGTACCGCATCCCTGGAACGCAGACTGACCCACAGAACAATCCAGAATTTGGCGACAGCCAAATTTAACAAAATTAAGAATGAGAGCAACTTATCTCTCTCATTCTCCCATTAACTTTAGCGTAGTGCCCTTTCTGAAAGTAAAGGGGGCGCTACATAGTAATCTCATTTTGTGCAGGGACAGTTCTAAACACGTGCCACTTCACAGGCATACTATAGACACCCAGCAGGTATGATATTTAAAGGAATTTTTCATTTTTTTATTTATTTTTATTTAAGCATCATTAAAATCACTGCTCCAGAAAAAACGACCGTTTTTAAAACTTTTTTTCCATTGAAACATGTTCCCTGGGGCAAGACCCGGGTTCTCAAATACGTTTTCACAGGCATACTATAGACACCCAGCAGGTACAATATTTAAAGGAATTTTTCATAATTTTTTATTTTTTTATTTAAGCATCATTAAAATCACTGCTCCAGAAAAAACGACCGTTTTGAAAACTTTTTCCATTGATACATGTTCTCTGGGGCAAGACCCGGGTTCTCAAAGACGTTTTACGACAATAACTTGCATATTAGGCTTTAAAATTAGCACTTTTGAGTTCGAACGTTCGGTCCGTTCGAAGGTTCTGGTGCAAACCGAACAGGGGGGGGGGTTCGGCTCATCCCTACCCACTATAATCGCATGACTTGTTCCAGTGTTGCAATAGAAATGATGCACTCCCCAACATCATTTTAGGCTCCATGTACACTAACAGCTCCTAAACTTGAGTTTAGGAGCTTTTGGTGTTTTTTTGCCAAAGGTCCAAAACTCAACTCTATAAAAGCACATAGACTTTTAGAATCATTTAGAAGCTGCTGCGGTTAGGGGAGGTTCTCTCCTGAACATGGAAGAATCGCATTCAGGATAGGAACATTTTGATCACTGGCCGCAAAAAACGCGCAAAATCGTGGCACGATTTTGCCATGTTTTACGTTTTCCGTTTGCTGGTGGTCAAAGTAGTTCAAGTGTACATAAAACCTTAAATGTGGAGAACCCATAACAGGAATCTCAATAAAGATGATACTCACAGAAGAAGAAATCATATTGACATTGGCCCAGATTCAAGAAGCAATTGCGCCCGTGTAACCATGAGTTACACGGCGCAATTGCTTACTTGCTCCGGTGTAACGAGTGCTCCTGATTCAGGAACCTTGTTACACCGGCTGCAGCCTAAAATCTGCGCGGCATAAGGCTCTTATGCCTCGCAGATTTTAGGCTGCATTCTTAAGGGGGCCGCTAGGGGGCGCTCCCATTGTGTATCAGCGTGTAGTATGCAAATTGCATACTACCACTGATTCACAATCTTGCGCGGGCCCCGCGCAAGCCAGGTACGGAGTTTCCGTACGGCTACTTTAGCGCAAGGCTGCCCTTTCTAATAGCAGGGGCAGCCTGTGCTAAAGTATACCGCCGCTCCCGCGTCGCGACGTTCAAATGTTACGTCGTTTGCGTAAGTGCTTCGTGAATGGCGCTGGACGCCATTCACGTTCACTTTGAAGCAAATGACGTCCTTGCGACGTCATTTGCCGCAATGCACGTCGGGATCATTTAACTTGTGCGCGCTTACGCCGGGCAAATTTGCCGGCGTGCCCTCGCAAGTCACGGAGCTACTGCTCCGTGAATCGAGGGCAGCGCAAAATATTTGCGTGGGCGCAGGGCAAAATCGCTGCCCTGCTCCCACGCAAATATCGCGCAAATCTTATTGAATCTGGGCCATTGCTGAGAAATTTCCTTCATGCTCTGTGAAGAAAAAGGAGATCCTGTCAACAGAAATAATGCCTCGTACACACGATGAAATTATCAAACGAATGATCGTTCGTATTTTGTTGCATGCTAGTCTGCATATCGAAAATGAAGAGGTTACTAAAGGTACGAAAATTCTCGTACGACAAGATAAAAATTCAGAAGTAATGTCATGAATTGCATTGTATTTGTATTGTATTTTCAGAGGAAGACTATACTGATTAAACAAAATTTGTGCAATCCGGTATCGGACAAGAACATTTTTCAGATAACATCGGATGAACTGTGGTGATTGAATCTCAAAAGATGTGAACTAACTTTTAGGTTATCATATGATCGCTTTGAAAAATGTATTTTTCGTCCGATTTTCTGATTGTGTATATGGGCCTTAAAGTAAGCAAATACAATTAGTAAGTCATTTTAATAACATTGAATACAAATTAGCTTGTGTCAATAGGTCTGTGTATGCGTTTTTTGCTTAAACTGGTGATTCTCTTTAACATTTCATGCACACAGACTCATTTGTCCATACTGCTTTAAAAGTAGATGTGCTACAGGGTAGACTGGGGTCTCATGATTCAAACCCTGGAAACTATGGGCTTAGGACCTAGGATGCTACAATAGATTAAAACACTGTACCACCACCCAATGGCCAGGATAAGAATAAATGGTAGGCTATCCCTAGTATTTGAAATGAAAAACGGCACGAGACAGGGGTCCCCCCTCTCGCCGCTCTTGTTTGTACTGTCTTTAGAGCCCCTTCTGGCCAGAATCCGTAATAGCCCCGACATCAATGGGATTAAAGTGGATGAAGAGGATCATAAATTATCCGCCTTTGCGGATGATGTATTGCTCTATATAGTCAATCCCAGAACATCAATCCCGAATTTATTAAAAATACTTAAACAGTATGAAGATATCTCAAATTTTAAAATTAATGTAACTAAGACCGAGATCCTAAATATAAATATTAGCAAGTCAGAAGAACGGCTCTTAAGGGCAGAGTTTGAGTTTCCTTGGCAGAAGGAACTTAAATATTTAGGAATTAAACTTGCCAATTCAATCAAGAAAATATACAAAATTAATTATATCCCCCTACTTGATGAAATTAAAACAGAAATAAATTCGATGTTAAACAGACCAATTTCTTGGATTGGTCGAATTGATATCCTGAAGATGGTCCTGCTCCCAAGAATTCTTTATAAATTTCAGATGATACCAATCGCATTGCCGCAGTCTTTCCTTCGAGTACTTAAAACTATGTTAATGAATTACATATGGAAAAATAAAAAACACAGAATCTCCTTCCTGGTTTTAAAACAGGAAAAAAAACACGGAGGACTTGCGGTCCCGGACATTAGAAAATACTATAATGCAGCGGTCCTGTCTAGGGTCGTGGAGTGGGCCAGAGATAATCAGGAAAAAAGATGGGTAAAGATAGAAAAAGCACTGTCCAAGGCGAAATTGGGAAGCATAATTTGGAATCCCCCTTAGTATAGAGCACTGGATGTGAATACTCACGAGATAACACGTAATGCACTTAAAATATGGGACATATTGCACAAACAAATAGATAAGGAATATAATTCACCTCTTATAGAGTTAAAGGAAAACTAATATTTCGCACCAGGGAAAAAAACAGTGGGTGGGAATTGGATAAAAAAAGAGAAAGCACAGTTAAGGGACATAGGGCCAGATCCACAGCCAGGCGGCGCAGCGGAACGTAACCTATTTAGGTTACACAGCCGCAAATTTTCGGGCAAAGTGCCCGATCCACAAAGCACTCACCTTGAAATTTGCGGCGGTGTATCCTAAATCCGTCCGGCGCAAGGCGCGCCAATTCAAATGGGGCGAGTCCCATTTCAATTAGGCACGCTCCCGCGCCGGACGTACTGCGCATGCTCCCGACGCTATTTTCCCGACGTGCTTTGCGTTACGTTACGTTGCACCGAGTTTTGTGAATCGCGACGTGTAAAAAAGAGATGCGGCGGGAAATTTTTTTAAAAAAAAAAAATTTGACAGCGACGCTGGAAAGAAGGGTATACTTTTACATGGTGTACTAAGTTTACACTTTGTAAAAGCAGCCCTAATTTTGCGACGAAAAACTAACACTTACGGAGAAATAGTGAAGGGAAAAAGCTTTGTGGATCTCCGTAAGTGCTAATTTGCATACCCGACGCTGGATTTCGACGAGAAATGCCCCCAGCGGCGGCCGCGGTACTGCATCCTAAGATCCGACAGTGTAAGTCCATTACACATGTCGGATCTTAGGGATATCTATGCGTAACTGATTCTATGATAGAAACAGGGATACGACGGCGTATCAGCAGATACGCCTGCGTATCCCTTTTGTGGATCTGGCCCATAATAAGAAAAGGGAAATTAATAACACTACAGGAGCTAAAACACAACAAGGAATTAATGGGAATTGATGAGTGGAGATATCGACAGTTGTGCCACTTTGTCCAAAAGTTACCCCAACCATTAAGGCAGTGTTTCTCAATTCCAGTCCTCAGGCCCCCCCAACAGGTCAGGTTTTCAGGATTTCCCTCAGATGAAAAGGCTGTGGTGATTACTAAGGCAGTGAAACTGATCAAATCACCTGTGCAAAATAATGGAAATCCTGAAAACCTGACCTGTTGGGGGGGCCTGAGGACTGGAATTGAGAAACACTGCATTAAGGTCAGGAGAACAGCTTACACCATTGGAAAGGTTATGTACTATAGGTAAATCTAAAGGCATTATATCAAGGCTCTACAAGATATGATTAGCAGTGGACGAACTGGAGATGCCCCCATTCATCAAAAAATGGGAACGGGAGATAGGAACACAGAAGGATAATATCACAGTAGGAACATTTTTAAAACTGACCCACTCCTCGGCCGTGGACATTAGGACCGCAGAAATTAATTACAAGTGCATAACGGGCTGGTATGTAACACCAGACAAATTGAGTAAATTTAAAGAGGGTCAGTCGGCCGAGTGTTGGCAGGGCTGCAAGTCCCTGGGCACAATGGCCCACCTATGGTGGAACTGCCCAAAAGTTAAAAAATTCTGGAAGAAAATGTTATGTCTGATAAAAGACATCACCAGGAAGGAGATAAAAAACGATCCATTGATAGTTTTATTCCATGGAGGTATGGAAGCAGTGAAACCCTATAAAGAATCCCTGATCCCACATCTGTTAAACGCGGCCAAAAGGCTGATCCCAAAGAAATGGCAGGAGGTGGAGTGTACATCTATTTGGGAGTGGATTGACTCGAAAGAAGAAACGTATAGTATAGAAGGACTAAAGAACAGCATAGAGGAGTGGAAAACAGGATACAAAGAGAAGTGGCAAAAATGGAAGGAATTCAAGAAAACCTGGAGCTATGCGGAAAACCTAAGGATTAAGACTTGAATAGGGGTCAGGGTAAGAAGGAACAATATTGTATGGTTGTAAGGTAGCAACGTGGAGGTAGTAGGGGAAGGGATGGGGGGGGGAAGTGGGATAAAATAGGGAGCAGTTTATTTAATATTTGTTTTTTCCTCCCTAAATGTCTGTATATGGTCACATATTTGATATGTTTCTACTTCGGAACCAAATGGGAGTGTTTACGACTACCAAAAAAAAAAAAAAGAAGCTATATGGGGAAAAAAAAAGGAATAACCACAAATGATGCGAAACCATATCAGAGACATTATATGCAAATAAAATGTGAGCAAGTCTCGTGTATCTTTTTGGTGGAGTCTGAAGTGGTTGGAAAAAAAAAAAAGGTAGATGTGCTCATGTCTCCAGTAGTGTGTACAGGCTGCTACAAGTAACCTTTCAAAATCAATGACAGGCTGAAATGCAAAGGGACTGTATGCAACTGAGCATGCATCCAAGCGATACTCACGTATCAGTCTGTATGCATTCAGGGGCATATTATGCCCCTGAATGCAGAAGATCAATGTGTTTTACGTATTACATTGTATTTCAAAATTTTTCATTTTTACAGAATACTGGCAGCAAAGCTGGGTGCACTACCTGTGACACCAGATCCAATGAAACACAACCATTATTTTGCTGTATGAGCAAATGCAATCATGTGCATGAGTCCCAAACGGTTTTAACTCTGAAGACACATTACAATCTGACTGTACAATCCTCTCCAACAGCTGCCCAATTCATGTAAGATTAAATAGATAATATAGGCAGTTCCTCATATTTTTGGTACATCTTGGAGATTGGACAGTAATTGTACCCTCTAACTGTAATGTACAGTATCTCACAAAAGTGAGTACATGCCTCACATTTTTGTAAATATTTTATTATATCTTTTCATGTGACAACACTGAAGAAATTATACTTTGCTACAATGTAAAGTAGTGAGTGTACAGCTTGTATAACAGTCTAAATTTGCTGTCTCCTCAAAATAACTAAAGACACAGCCATTAATGTCTAACAAAGAGCTTCACAGGTTGCCACTGGAGTCCTCTTCCACTCCTCCATGACAACTTCGCGGAGCTGGTGGATGTTAGAGACCTTGTGCTCCTCCACCTTTTGTTTGAGGATGCCCCACAGATGCTCAATAGGGGTTAGGTCTGGACACATGCTTGGCCAGTCCATCACCTTTACCCTCAGCTTCTTTAGCAAGGCAGTGGTCATCTTGGAGGTGATTTGGGGTCGTTATCATGTTGCAATACTGCCCTGCGGCCCAGTCTTCGAAGGGAGGGGTTCGTGCTCTGCTTCAGTATGTCACAGTACATGTTGGCATTCATGGTTCCCTCAATGAACTGTAGCTCCCCAGTGTCGGCAGCACTCATGCAGCCCCAGACCATGACACTCCCACCACCATGCTTGACTGTAGGCAGGACACACTTGTCTTTGTACTCCTCACCTGGTTGCCGCCACACACGCTTGACACACGCTTGACACGCTTGACACCATCTGAACCAAGTACGTTTATCTTGGTCTCATCAGACCTCATCAGTTCTCATGAGTTCCAGTAATCCATGTCCTTAGTCTGCTTGTCTTCAGCAAACTGTTTGTGAGCTTTCTTGTGCATCAACAGCCATGCAGACCTTCTTGATGCAGTGCTTAACGTATGATCTATGAACTGACAGGCTTCCCCCTCCCCCACACCCGAGACCTTGTAACACTAATGAGTCACATGACACCGGGGAGGGAAAATGGATAAATGGGCCCAATTTGGAAATGTTCACTTAAGGGTGTACTTACCTTTGTTGCCAGCGGTTTAGACATTAACCACTTCCCGACAGCTGTACGACTTTATACGGCCGCAGGGTGGTTGTAATTCTCTGACTCGCCGTGTTTTTACGGCCCCTGCTCCTCCTGGCCACTGGGGGGCGCGCGAGCGCGCCGGGGGCGCACATGCCTTGCCGCATCACTGAGATGCAGATGCGCGTGCCTGGCGGCCGCGATGTCCGCCAGGCACCCACGATCGGCGGTTACAGAGACAAGGACGTGGATCTGTGTGTAAGCACACAGGTCCACGTCCTGTCAGGGAGAGAGGAGACCGATCTGTGTCCCTTGTACATAGGGACACAGATCGGGTCACCTCCCCCAGTCAGCCCCCTTCCCCCACAGTTAGTAACACTAGGCAGGGTACACATTTAACCCCTCCCTCACCCCCTAGTGTTAACCCCTTCAATGGCAGTCACATTTATACAGTAATTAGTGCATATTTATAGCACTGATCACAGTATAAATGTGAATGGTGCCAAAAATGTGTCAAAAGTGTCCGATGTGTCCGCCATAATGTCGCAGTCCCAATAAAAATCGCAGATCGCCGTCATTACTAGTAAAAAAAAAAAATAATAAAAAAAAAAAATTCTGTCCCCTATTTTGTAGGCGCTATAACTTTTGCGCAAACCAGTCTTTTTTGCGATTTTTTTTTTTTTTTTTTACCAAAATAATGTAGAATACATATCAGCCTAGACTGAGGAAAAAAAATTTAGCTATTTATTATAGCAACAAGTAAAAAATATTTTTTTTTCTCAAAATTGTCGCTCTATTTTTGTTTATAGCGCAAAAAATAAAAACCGCAGAGGTGATCAAATTTCACCAAAAGAAATCTCTATTTGTGGGAAAAAAAGGACGTCAATTTTGTTTGGGAGCCACGTCGCACGACCGCGCAATTGTCAGTTAAAGCGACGCAGTGCCGAATCACAAAAAGTCCTCTGGTCGGGAAGGGGGTATATGTGCCCAGTAAGCAAGTGGTTAATGGCTGTGTGCTGAGTTATTTTAAGGGACAGCACATTTACACAGTTTTACAAGCTGTACACTCACTATTTTACATTGTAGCGAAGTGTCATTTATTCAGTGTTGTCACATGAAAAGATATAATAAAATATTTACAAAAATGAGAGGGGTGTACACACTCTTGTGATATACTGTATATAGCGAATTTAGGAGGTGTGACATTTTTGGCCCAGTAGATTGATAACATTACATTAAGTGGTGCTAGTAATGCTTGTAATGTCACAGCTGGAGAAAATCATATGTAAATGGTGGGATGGGGAACTCAACACCTTGAAAGAACTTGGGAACCAAGGGCCAGATTCACAGCGGAGATACGACGGAGTATCTCAGATACTCCGTCGTATCTCTCAGAGTATCTATGCGACTGATTCATAAAATCAGTTACGCATAGATATCCCTAAGATCCGACAGGTGTAATTGTTTTACACTGTCGGATCTTAGGATGCAGTACCGCGGCCGCCGCTGGGGGGAGTTTGCGTCGTAAACCAGCGTCGGGTATGCAAATTAGGAGTTACGCCGATCCACAACGGTTTTTCGCGTTCGCTACGTCGCCGCTAGTCTAGTTTCCCGTCGCAAAGTTAGCCGTCGTTTTGGGTGCCTTAACTTTACACAGCACACGTATGTGCTGTATAAAGTATATACTAAAAATTATCAAATAAACGTGAACGGTAGTTCAGAGTGATAAAAACAGCGCTATGAACAGGCAAACTCTGTTCAAAATTAATATCCTGGATGAGTGATGGTGAGGTAGGTGATCGCTCAATGGTATATAAGCACCTAATACCAAGCAAAAATTAATTTGTGAATGCACCATAAAATGTGGATAAGTCACCCAAATAGGAGGGTATAAGCTTACCACTGCAAATCTATAAGTGATTTGCTTACAAACCATCAAATGATCCAGGTACTGCACGGGTCAAACCAACTCAGGCGGGGGTACATGAAAAGCAAAAAAACACAGAAATCATAGTGTAGTGTGCCTGAACAGTATCCCCAGCAAGGTGTGGAAAAATCCCCCTAGTTAATGCCCGTACAGTGTTGAAATAGTAAATGCACATAAATGAAGTGGTTTCACCGGTATACTCCTGCCCACAGGGGCCGCGCGAGTGCTGCGGATGAGCTGGTCTCGTTCTCTCACTGTGGTTGGCGGGTGGTGGAGCGCGGTGGAACGCACTGTAGACTTCCGTGTAGCGTCTGTCTGTAGCCACGCCCTGACGCGTTTCGTCACTTCCGACTTCGACTGAGGGCGTCTTTGCTGTATAAAGTATGGCCGTTCCCGTGTCGAAATTTAAAAATTCACGTCGTTTGCGTAAGCCGTCCGGGAAAACTGAATTACGCTACGTGCGTCGCCGTTCGAAAAAATGACGTCACTTCGCGCAAAGCACGGCGGGTAATTCAAAAGGGAGCATGCGCAGTAGGTCCGGCGCGGGAGCGCGCCTAATTTAAATGGCACACGCCCCTTTGAATTACGCGGGCTTACGCCGGAGGCCGCCGGCGTAGGTTTTCATTGCAAGTGCTCTGTGAATCAGGCACTTGCGATGAAAACTTGCGGCGGTGTAACGTATCTACGATACGTTACGCCGCCGCACTTCTACCTGAATCTGGCCCCAACATACTATAGTAAACCAATAAGTTCTGGCTGTCGAACTTCAAGGGAACATTTGGAAAATAAAACATTTAACACGTTTGCATTTCCATTTATTCAACTTGTTGAGTTTCACTTTAAGAGAGTAAGCATGTATATGGATTATTCAATAATGAATGTCAAGGTCAAGGGATCCTTTGCAATTTGTGTCCACGATTATTGAGAATAAATTACTATGCAACATATTGCTTTTTTATGATCATCAGTTAAGAAAAATATATAACAAGTTGAAAAGCCTTACTGTAACATACCATTATAAGTGTCTTATTATTTTTGAAATATGGTACACATTTATTGCAATTAAATATCCAATAAAAGAAAAATAACACTTATATGTCTTCCACAGAATTTGCATGGGTATTGAAATATTATGTAGTTATTTTGTTGACTAATTGCTTAATTGCACAGATAATTGAAATGCATATCAGACTGCTTTATTTCCCTGATGAAGCTCTGGTAGAGTGTATGGAGTACTATGCCTTCCCTATGAGTATGTAATATGCTGCTATCAAATGAATAGTCTTTTAATGAAATTATCTTTTATATGTCTGTAATGAGCTTGGCTTCATTAGGTACTGCTTTAGTTTTGGAATAGTTATATTGCTATTTTTGAAGTTGTCATCAGCAGAAATATTTGTGTCATGATGATTAAAAATGCATTAGTTAGGACTGCTTGTATAAAAAAATACATTGCCGGAGGACAATTTTTTTTTACTTTGGTAGGGGTGTACAATATATCTATTAGCAGAAAATAAACTTATTTTAATTGGCACATGGTTTGTTTTCTTATCAAAACATCCCTTATCCTTAAAGCGGAGGTTCACCCAAATCACAAGACTATCTTCTCCGCATCATAGCACAACCTAGATAGACAATTGGGCAAAGATTTTTTATTTTGACATTTAAATACCTTAGAAATTAAGAATTTCTGGGCTTTCTCTCCCGCAGGAGTAGGCGTCTCCCCGGCGCCGCAGTGTTGTCTGGGAGCTCACCGCAGTGTGTACTGGGAGCACAGTGTTGTGCTTCCCAAGAAACAACGCGAACGGCCTCCGTAATCCCAGAAAGACTTTCTAGTAAGAAGAGACGCGTGACGCCGGTAGCTGAAATCTGCATTTTAGAGAAGGGCATGCATGTGAATATTGAATGGCATCACAATGGGACGTGTACTTTCAATGACGCCGCCCGTTGTGATGGCAACCAGGAAGTGTTGACGGCGCTGCTTGCCGTCAACACTGCTCATGCGCAAGATAGAGCGGTGAATGCCGGGAGATGAGCATTCACCGCTTCCAGGAAGTCAGTGCTTGTGGGCTTCACAATGCCCACAAGGAAAAATCGATTTTTATAACTTACTCTTTTGCACGAAAATGGACAGGGGGTGTTTGCAGTCACCAAACTTGTGAGTATTACTTTCTAATGTTAAAAGCCATCACATAAATAAAAAGAAAAAAAGATTTGCCGCAGAACCTCTGCTTTAAATAGAAGCTTTAATGCAAAAATTGACTTTTGTAAAGTTGAACTCCAACAGCTGGAAGCTGTTTTACCTGCAAAAGTCTACAACTTTTTGTCCATCTAGTCTGGAGATATCCATATCTCATAATGACATGTAACCAAGCAATGTAAGTTTTAAAAATAGATTATTCTTGTTGTTCAATATTAAAGAGAAGGTCAAGGGTGGAATATTCTGTACGTTATGGAGTCGATCATGTTGGGGGGCTTGCAAATATGGCTGAGTGCATGTACATATATAATTACAAACTGTACATTGAATGTTTTTTTAAACAGTAACATACACTGATGAGATTATTTAAATCGAGCTGAAAAAATATAGAAGTATATATAAAAAACTGAAAAGACTAGTGAGTGTATTTATGAAAAATAGTTACATAGCTGGTCCTCATTTGAAAGTGCATGTAAATTCGATCTGTGCGACTAGGGCAACATGAAATGTTCTCAGGTTGTATTCTCTACAGATGGAATGTGTGAAAATAAAAAATACCACATTATTCACTAGATGGCGGTGAATATTATAGAAAATAAGTACGCTCACCAGCTCCATCTAGTAGTTCCAATGACACATTTTTTCCCATTCACATATTTGATCTGCAAAGAATATAACCTAAGAATATTTTATTTTGCCTCACCCGCACCAGACTTATTTGCACGCAGTTTTGAAGGATGAATGGCAATGCAATTTTTTTTATGCACCTCTATTTATTTTTATATACGGTACTAGTTTAAAGATGGTACAACTGCAACACATGATGATAAGGCCCCTTTCACATGTGCGGACCGTATGTCCGCATTTTCATCCATCTGTTTGCGGATGAAAAAGGGACATACATTGGTCCCTATGTGATTGCGAGTGTCAGCAGATGAACATCTGCTGACACCTGTAATCACCCTGTAATCACCCGCTCAGATTTTGCGGATGGAAGAAAATCCTATTTTTTCTTTCGTCTGCGGATCGGATGAACACGGACATACGGTCCGTGTTCATCCGATCCCCCCATAGGGGAGAATGGAGGAAAGACAGGGCGGTCCCTGCACAGTGTGCAGGGACCACCCTGTCAGCCGACGGCTCAGTGGGAATTTTACGGAGGATCCCCGCTGAGCTTTACGGACACACGGAGGCGGATCTTTACTGATCCGCCCCGTGTGAAAGGGCCCTAATACGTAAACCAGTGCTGAGGGAAAATGTAGACTGTCATTGCTGAGCTCTCCTTCTAAAAAAGCTAGTCACCTGGCTGTCACGTTGATCCAAAGTTATCAAAGCTTCTTGAGTCTCTAACATGGAACTAGCAAGCTGCTCAGGAGTTCTGGCTTTACTGTGTGCAATCTTGTTCTGGGTGACTTAAGCCAGAGACAGCCAAACAGTTAAAATTTCCAGTAGAAGGTCAGCAATGCAGTGGTGGTGCGTCCATAACGGCGAACGGCGCCACCCCCTCTCTCCAAAACAGATTATAGCGCACACATGCAAAAATTATATTTATCCTGCAAGGCTAGTTAAAAACACCTGAACATAAGGGGGTTTGGTCACACTATATGGTCATATAGTGCTTATAGTGCTTAAGCCCACTTACTGCGACAAAGTACCCCGAATTAGTGGGTCCTAACCTGTTAATAGAATGAAAAAACCTGTGTCCCAACCATAGGAGATAAACTCCTCTATAAGGGAGAACTAAAGGGATTCCTCCTATGCACTGGTGGGCACTAATAAGAAGTAATGAAGAGGGGGAGGGGTGCTCCAGCCCAAGAGATCCCCCTCTCTCCAGCCACCCCCTCTAGGACCAATGGATAGATTCGTGCATTGCATGAATCTATCTATGGCCACTGCTGCCACCCCCTATTCAGGCACCCGGCCCCTTTTCAGGAGCCAGGCGTCTAAAATTTTTTTTTAAAGTTTTTGAAGCACCTGCATAAAAAAAAGGTGACCCCCAAGGCAGGATAAATGGTGGACAGATGGTGAGTGGGCAGGGGGGTCACAGTGGCAGCATTCGATTGGCACAGCGGGAGCATTTGATGGCACAGTGGCAGCATTTGATGGGCACAGTGGCAGCATTTTATTGGCACAGTGGCAGCATTTGATGGCACAGTGGGAGTATTTGATGGGCACAGTGGCAGCATTTGATGGGCACAGTGGGAGCATTTGATGGGCACAGTGGCAGCATTTGATGGGCACAGTGGGAGCATTTGATGGCACAGTGGGAGTATTTGATGGGCACAGTGGCAGCATTTGATGGGCACAGTGGGAGCATTTGATGGCACAGTGGGATTATTTGATGGGCACAGTGACAGCATTTGATGGGCACATTGGCAGCATTTGATGGGCACAGTGGCAGCATTTGATAGACACAGTGACAGCATTTGATGGGCACAGTGGCGGCAATTGATGGGCACAGTGGCTGCATTTGATGGCACAGTGGCTACAATTGATGGGCACAGTGGCTTCTTTTCATGGGCACAGTGAGGCTTCAATTGATGTTTTTTTTTACAGAACTTTTCGGTTTGTTTGCGCCCCCCAAAAATTTTGAGCACAAGCCTCCACTGCAGCAATGGCAGTCCATGTTTCTCTTAATAGAAGTTTCCTTTAAGATGATCTCAGGTCAATCAATGTGATCCCGTGACCACGTCCCCATCGAGACGAAACGTTGGGAGGCGACATTCTGACATCACCGCGTCAAGTAATCAGACCTGGAAGATACAAGCCCACTTTTTTGCTGATTTTACGTCTATCTGATGTAAGCGTACATTTTTTTATCATTCATTGAACCTTGAAGATTTTACGCTATGCGAGTTCTTTTTTTCTTTCTAGTACATCCCGCACTGGTATACTGTATAAGGCAATATCTTGTGATGGTCCTTCTCTGAAGACACCTATGAGGATATCATTTGCTACATGCCGTTTACGATCTCCTGTAACTAAGAGATCACAGCCCTTCGATAAGAGGCAGTGTGTGATTGTGGTGGAGGTTTCTACTATCACCCCTTCTTGGATGCGGTGGATCAATGTGCACCTGGGAGTTTACTGAAATTGAATAATTTTTGCTATTGGGACTTTATTGTGGATTGTGATCAATACATGATTGCCCATTATTCTCATTATTTATCACGTTCAGATCACTGTTTTGTTACCACATTATTTTTTGCACTAGTTGCCTAGTTGCGCTGTCTCCAGTGCAGTCTATATCACGTTTATATCACGTTATTATGTTAATTTTTCTTTTTGAATAAGCGCAGTAACTTTTTTCCACAATCAATGGTTGGGTCATTACAGTATACATACTCTTTTACCTTTAATATGCACTGTTATTACAAAAAATACAATCATGTTATTTGCTATATCAGAAAATAAAGCTAAGACATATAATAAAGGGGTTCTCCACTCCAAGAAGGACTTAAAGCGGGGGTTCACCTCAAACATTTTTTTTTAAATTACATCTAGCAGAGCCAGCATACTAAGGACATTTCATTTCAGCAGGTAATTTTTTTTTTTTCACCGTACATAACTTTATATTCTGTTTTTGTCCAGGGCTTCCGGGTTCCGATGACTGTGGGACTGGGCGTTCCTATCCTTCGGTTCGATGATTGACGGCTTGTGAAACAGGTGACCTGTCGCACAATGCGCGTCACCATATGTCGGGAAATAGCCGAGCTGTGAGTCGGCACTATACGGCGCCTGCGCAGTCAGCTCTACACGGCGGGCGTAGGCGCTGTATAGTGCCGATCGCAGCTCGGCTATTTCCGGAAAGCTGGTGACGCGCGTTGTGCGACAGGTCATCGGTTTCACAAGCCGTCAATCATCGAACCGAAGGATAGGAACGCCCAGTCCCGCAGTCATCGGAACCCTGGGGCAGGGATAGGAACGCCCAGTCCCGGAGTCATCAGAACGCGGAAGCCCTGGACCAAATCAGAATATCAAGGTATGTACGGAGAAAAAAAAAAATTACCTGCCGTAAGTAAATGTCCATAGTATGCTGGCTCTGGTTTTAAAAATTTGATTTAGGGTGAACCCCCGCTTTAAACACTTTCCACTTGCAGCCTGTTAACTTCCAAAAGATAGGTGTGAAGTCCCCTGTGAAGGGGGACCATAGATACTGTACTTATTCCCTCTGTTAGCACCTCTAGCACAACTGCCCCTAGTGACCAGTCCATCTCATCACCATTGATCTCAAAGTCAGGCTCAGTGTATCTGGTATATTAAAAAAAATATATATTATAACGAATTGTAGAAACGTAAATACAAACATTTTTGTAGATTGCTTAGAAATTAAATGAAAAAATTGAAAGATTTGTAAACTAAATATCCCTAGTATTCAGTAACAAGTAAACCTAACAGCACAGTAATGGCACAACCTATGTATTCCAATAACATTGATATAAGAATAGTGATATTTCTATGAAGAAAAATAGTTGATATGTCCATCTGTACAATACGCGGCATTACTCTGAGGCCTCGTACACACGACCGAACATGTCCGCTGAAACTGGTCCGTCGGACCAGTTTCCGCGGACATGTCCGACCGTGTGTAGCGCCGACCGGACAGTTTTCCGGCCTAGCGGACAGGTTTCCAGCGGACAAATGTTTCTTAGCATGCTAAGAAACATGTCCGCTGGAAGCCTGTCCATCGGACATGTCCGATGGTCAGTACGACTCATCGGACATGTCCGCTGGCCCGAGAACCCCCGCATGGCGTCAAAGTGATTCGACGCATGCGTGGAAGCATTGAACTTCTGGGTTCGCGCACGTCGCCGCGTCACCGTCGCCGCCACGTCACCGCGTCGTCTGTCCGCGGGGAATTTGGTCTGATGGTGTGTACAGCCATCAGACCAAATGATCCCAGCGGACATGTCCGATGAAAACGGTCCGCTGACCGTTTTCATCGGACATGTCCGCTCGTCTGTACGGGGCCTTTAAGAAAGTTGCGGTATTTTAAACAACATTTAAATATTTTGCAGCTTTCCAGCCCAGAAGTGGCTGCATTAGCTTTTATTATCCAGACTACTTTTCTTTATTTTCCCTTGGAATTCCTATGAGTAACATATTTCCACTGTATCTATGGAGGAGTGAGTGTATGTAGCCATGGCAGTTATACAAGCTGCACTTCAAACAAGTCTGCCTTTGTTAATCTACATTACATGGGGCATAATAGAATTAGTAGTTTAAACAAATAAGATACCACTGTTTTTTTATCTCAGAGAAAGTTATGAAGACACTGCATTTGTATCAACAGGTATTTCCTGTACTTATTGTAAATGTTCTTAGTCTAAAAATAAGAAAACGAATGCAGCTGCCACATTTGAGGACTGGTAAGCTACAATACCTTATATTTTTTGCTCTTGTATTTAGTCATCCTCTAAAACCCAATTCCAAAATATTAGCAATACCCCCCCAACCCCCTCTAAAGCCTCGTACACATGATTGGACTTTCATCCAACTTTTATGTGGATTTTGGTCCGAAGGTCGTTGGCTGTAAACTTGTTCTGCATACACACGGCACAATGGGCCAAATCTTCAAAAGAGATACGCAGGCGGAACTGCTGTTCAGCCTGCGTATCTCTGTGCCTAACTTTGGAAACGTTCCTCAAAAGGATTTTTCCAAAGTTAGGCAGAAGATCTGACATCTGTAAGACACTTACACTGTCAGATCTTAGGATGCAGTACCGCATCCGCCGCTGGGGGCATTTCTCATTGAAATGCCGCTTTGCGTATGCAAATGAGGACTTAAGCAGATCCACAAAGCTTTTAAGCATTGTGGTTTCTGCGTAAGTTCCGATTTGCTTGCGCAAAATTAGGGCTGGTTTTACAATGTGGAAAGTTAGTCCACCATGTAAAACCAGACCTTTTTTTCGATCGCCGTGTTTTTTTTTTAAATTTGAATTTTTTTTCCCAGCGCGTATTTTTTTTTTCACCCGTCGCAACTTTATTGTCCCGTCGCAATCCACAAAGCCCGGCGTAAATTACGTTCGCGCGCTGCACGTCGGGAAAATTACGTCACACGCATGCGCAGTACGGCCGGCGCGGGAGCGCGCCTGATTTAAATTGTAATCGCCCCCCGGAGAGGAGGACCGCCTTGCGACGGAGGCACTTAAGTTACACGGCGTGTAATTTCTAGGTAAGTGCTTTGAAGATCGGGCACTTAGGTAGAAATTTAACGCCTGTGTAACTTAACTGCTGAAAGTTAAGTTAGGCTACGTTTTTGGGAATTTGGCCCAAGATTTTCAGCCAACATTCACCAAATCCCGTGTTTTTTCAGCTCTTTAACGCCAGCCTTTGGGCAACTTCTGCTATTGTTGTCTGATGTTTAGCATTGGATCTGAGCATGCGTGTTTGTACTTTGGATTTTAGTTGGATGGACTTGCGTACACACGATCGGATAAACAGACGTAACAGATTTATTGCCCAACAGTTGGTGAGCATGAAGAGCCAACTTTTGTTGTCGTTAAATTCCGCCAATAATTGTCTGATAGAGCATACACACGGTCGGATTATTCCGACACAACACGTCCGTCAGACAATTATGAACATAAAGTGGGATCGTGTGTACGAGGCTTAAAGCGGGGGTTCACCCTAAAAAAAAATTCTAACAATACATGGAGCCGACCTATGAGACCAACAGTATGCTGTTTTTTTTTTTTGTACATACCATTATAGGGCGATTTTCACCCCCGACTTTCCCTCGGGAGTGGGCGTTCCTAATCACAGGCTGTGATTTACGTGCTATTGACCGGCGCATACTGCGCGTCACGAGTTGCCGAAAGAATCCGAACGTCGGTGCGCATGTGCCGTATAGAGCCGCACCGACGTTCGGCTTCTTTCGGCAACTCGTGACACGCATTATGCGCCGGTCGGAAGCACGTCAATCACAGCCTGTGATTAGGAACGCTCACTCCCGCGGGGAATAGTGATTGACAGGGGAGAAACTGCTGCGGTACTAAGGTAAGGATCGCCATTAAAAAAATCAAACAACGGATTATTTATTGTCTCTGCCTGCTAGTTTACTTGAGCCAAAGTCGAAATTTCAGTGAACCTCCGCTTTAGGTGACCGCTGGTAAAAAAAAACTCTGAAGCCACGGTCATGTGACAGCCCTTCTTTCTTCTTCTTTTTACTTCCTGATGTCCATCTTCAGGTATCCACATTACTGTCTGTTAAAAGAGATGACATTTGCAGTAACCAGGTCCTATCTCATAGGCTCCAGAAACAGGGGAACTCACAGGGGCAGTGAGGGGACCAGTTCCCAAGAACATAAGGAGCAGGAAAAATGCCTGGTCCCCAGAGCAGGAAATTAGCATGGTTCATAGAGAAAACTGTGACTTACATCCATTACACTGCAGGATGGTCTAAGCTTCACACACACAGATTTAAAATCAGCCGTTTGAGCGAAAAAAAAATTTGTTCCTACCACTTCCATACCAGGCACTTACGCACCTTCCTGCCCAAGCCAATTTTCAGCTTTCAGCGCTGTCGCACTTTGACTGACAATTGCGCGGTCATGCTACACTGTACCCAAACATTTTTTTTATATTTTGTTCCCACAAATAGAGCTTTCTTTTGGTGGTATTTGATCACCTCTGCGATTTCTATTTTTTGCGCAACGACTAGAAAAAAAATGTAAATTGTATTGTAAATAAGTACGTTTTCTTCTTTAATTACGGGCACGGATATGGCGGCACTGATGGTCACAGATGAGGTGGCACTGATGGGCACCGATGAGGTAGCACTGATTGGCATCGATGAGGCGGCACTGGTGGGCACTCATAGGCAGCACTGGGCACTCATAGGCGGCACTGATGGGCACTCATAGGCGGCACTGATGGACACTCATGGGCGGCACTGATGGACACTCATGGGCGGCACTTATGGGTGGCACTGATGGGTACTTATGGGTGGCACAGATGGGCACTGATAGGTGGGCACTGGGCATGGATGGGCACTGAGAGGTGGCACTGATGGACACTGAGGGGTGGCACTGATGGCATTGCTGGGCATCACTTGTTTATTTACTAATTTGTGCCAGTCAGTGCACATGTTGCCAGTCAGTGTGGGCATCCGAGGGGGGCTGTGTTAATAAACAATCAGCGCAAACCCCCCTTGTCAGGAGAGCCACCGACCGGCTCTCCTCTACTCGCGTCTGTCAGACGCGAGTGAGGAAGAGCCGATCAACGGCTCTTCCTGTTTACATCGTGATCAACCATGCTCTTTACTGAGATGCAGGGTGTCAGACTGACACCCCGCATCACCAATCGCCGCGCTGCACGCCCCCACGGACGTGCGCTGGCATGTTATCCTGATGGACATCAATAGACGTCCAGTCAGGATAACACAATCACTTCCCAGACGTCAATTTACTATTGACCAGGAGGAAAGTGGTTAAATAATTTTTTTGCCTGAAGTCACATTTTTAATTAGGTGCAGTTATGTGGGGCTCACATGGATCTATGAATGAATAAACTACAAGTTGCGTATTTCAATGGAGCGAGAGCGTGCTGATCAGCCTGCTCATAGGTTACTATACATTCCCACCAACTTTCATACTGAAATCCCCTACAGAGGTACGGGTAGAAAGCTAAAGGGAAAGTATACAGGAGCCTGGCACTGCAGCCACAATCCACTAATTACAGGTATAATACATTGCATGCTCCTGTATAAAACAAAATACATGCATATTTTTATTACTTGCAAAGATATGTTCATTTATTTACTTTTTTCTTAAGAATGACTTACTAAAGTGTGAACTGAGGGAAAGCGCAGTGAGGAAATTGGGCACAAACATCTACTCATGCCCAGGGAATATAAAAATGTGAGCTATATAAAGAGCTTCTCGTGTCCATGACTGGATGTTTGAAGTGAACAGGGATTCACTGTCCTTTATCTCATCTCAAACTTTAGTAAATCAGGTCTTTTCGGTATGACTTTGTTGCCAGTTGGCTGTGCATTGTGTTAGTGGTTTCCTTAATTTTGCAGAACATTTGGCAGTGATGTTGTAAATTTCTACATTTAGAGTTGCTGTCTATAGACTCTGCACCTGGTTGAACAGTTTTGTAGACAAACACATACTAGCATGTATTTCATACATTTTCAAATGTATGTATGCAATAAGCTGGTATAAAATGCTGGCTCTTGCAATAATACATTTTTTGGTATAAGTTAACAAAGGACTACATTTCTAATGGCAGAGGCTCAAACCTCCTGTAAGCTGGAAAATTTGATGTAATTGAGCATTAAAATATACCTAATGCCAATGAATTTTTTTCATTTTGAAAACAGTAGAAAATAGTAGGACATTGATAAAACCCCTCACAGTTTTTGCCCAAGTGAGGGAAATGCCCTCTTGGACAGTTACCCAAAGTGTCCTCATTGTAAAATTTCCCTTCTATGTCTGTTCTAGTGACAACTCAAAATGTTAGACTTTCCCTCATTATAAGTCCTGCACTATACAAAAAAAAAAAAAAAATACACTGGATTTAGATACAGTGGGCTCCAATAACAAAAACAGATAGCATATTTAGGTTTCCGGACACATTTGCCGTTAATATCGCATGCGATCCTGAAACTGCCCATTCGCTATTCCCTTTTGCGGCATTTACCGCAAAACACTGAAACTGTTCGGTAAATACGGTATGAACAGGTGTTAATCTCAATTCACAAAAGGAAATAAATAATTAAATGTATGTAATATTTAAATTGTGGTCCAGGCATGCAGTTTTTAAAGAATGTGTATGATTTTAACTGGTTGTTAAGGAGCAGGCGGCTGCTGTGTCCTTAACAACTGATGAGTCATCAGCTGATTGTAAAGAAAAGAATTGCAGAATTGCCAGAATTTAAAAATTCCAGAAAGAAACGGCGTAGGTCCCCCCAATGCATACCAGGCCCCTTGGGTCTGGTATGCATCACCGGGTGACCTCACCTCTTGTGACGTCATCGTCCGGAGCATGCTAAATCGATGACTTAACAAGGAGGCAGGGTCAATCAGTGATATCACCGGGTGGCCCTGCCCTTTTGTTTACTTAGGAGAGGGAGGCAGTGGAGCTGTCTTTCGATGGAAGCCTTTATCCTTTGGGAGCATTCATCATGATTGATGTTGGATCCTTTTAATAAAGGACTTTTTTACCACTTTTTGGGTGAATGAGCAGCCATACTAATTCACATGGGGGGCTGGGATCTTGTGCCTCCTTGTTAAAAAGGGCTTCCAGATTCTAATAAGCCCCCCACCTGCAGACCCCTACAACTACCGGCCAAGGTCATGGTGAGAAGGCCCTTGTCCCTATCAACATGGGCACAAGGTGCTTTGAACGCGGAGGCACTATTTCCTCCTACCTCAAAATCAGATTTTAATTAGAATTATATAGTTGACTATAATCCATATACGCACACAAGATATCAAATGATCTACAACCCCAATTCCCCAAAAAGTTGGGACACTGTGAAATCTATATAAAAACAGAATGCAATGATTTCTAAATTTCATAAGCCCATATTTTATTCACATTAGAAAACACTCATGTTTAAACTGAGAAAATGTACCATTTTAAGAAAAAATTTGGTAATTTTGAAATTGATGGCAGCAACATGTCTCAAAAAAGTTGGGACAGTGCAACAAAAAGCTGATCTTAACAAGGAGGAGCTTAAAGAATATTTCTCAACTAATTAGATTACATTGCAACAGGTCAGTAACATGATTGCATATAAAAAGGGCATCTTAGAGTCACAGTGAATTATCGCTAATGGCACAGTTAGGGATACAGCTAAACTACAACATAATCATGCACGTAAATGTGCTGTGTGGGGTGTAGGATTATAATAAAATGTCCATAGGTCCAAAAACACCCATGGCAGCTCCTCAATGAGGCCGAAGCAATCTCTGCAATATATAAAGGAAACAACAGAGGGAACCAACTAAGTGCAGTATATGGAAAAATAATTTATTAAAAAAACACAAGTGGCTTGAAAAGGAAACAGTTACATTATAAAACATGTAGCCATGTTCCCCACTCTGTGGCCCTCCAGGCGTGATGTCACAGTGCTGCACAGTCCATGCACTTCAGGGTGGCTACAGGATCTCCAGTATCGTTTCTGATGTCTTACACAGCTCCTGACAGCGGCATCTGTTTCCTGGCTCATGAAGACATACGGAGGCTCTACAACAAACCGCACTGGGTAGATTACATGCTCTTATCTTTAGGCATCTTAGTTGCCACAAAGTCTTTTCCTATATACTGCACTTAGTTGGCACTCTCTGCTGTTTCCTTTATCTTAGAGAGTCAAGAGTGTCTAATAGTTTCAGAATAATGTTTGTCAAAGATTTAAAATATATCATCATCTAAAGTACATAATTTCATCAAAAGATTCTGAGAATATGGAAACATGTGCAAGGGCACTGCATTAAAAACAGACCTGATTCTGTGATAGACATCACTGCCTGGGCTCAAGAATACTTCCAAAAATTGCTGCCTGTAAACACAGTTTGCCGTGCCACCCAAAATGCAAGTTAAAGCTCTATCATGCAAAGAAGAAGTCATTCTGAACATGATCCAGAAACGCTGCAAACTTCTCTGGGCCAAAGCTCATTGAAAATGGCGCTATGTCCCCTGGACTAAAGAGGAAAGGGGCTTTCCGGATTGTTAGTGCATATGGAATGGGCAACTTGCATATCTGGAAAGGCACCATCAATGCTGAAAGATATATTCAGGTTTTAGAGTAGCATATACTCCCATCCAGACAACATCTTTTTCAGGGAATGCCATGCATATGGTATTTCAGCAGGACAATGCTAAACCACATACTGCAGACCTCAAAATTTCAAGTCCTGCGCTACTAGCCAGGCCTTATAAGTTACTCACCACCAGTTGCCCCACCTAACCCTTACCCTGCTCTGACACTAATTCCGCCCCTAAACACGCCCTTCTAAATTATCTCATGACATTAAATGTTTAATACAGAATTAAGTTACAAAAATAAATTTTAATAGCAACAACTTTATAATATTAACAATAAGCATATCAGTACCCATCAGTGCAGCCTATCAGTGACCATCAGTGCAGCCTCATCAGTGTCCATCAGTGCAGCATATCAGTGCAGCCTCATCAGTTACCATCAGCGCCGCCTCATACGTGGCCATCAGTGCAGCCTACCAGTGCTCATCAATGCAGCCTCAACAGTAGCCATCAGTGCAGCCTATCAGTGTCCATCAGTGCAGCCTCATCAATGCTTATCAGTGCCCATCAATGCAGTCTATCAGTTCCCATCAATGCAGCCTCATCAGTGCCTATCAATGCAGCCTATCACAGGGAGGAATCAGGAGGATAGCCAGCTGGATCACAGACAGAGAGAAAATCTCCTGCTGTGACAGAGCTTGGATCCGAAACTCCAGGCCATATGAAACAAAATCCCACCTCCTGGACCAGCTCCTATTTTAGACAGGATACTGACTAAATTTACCGGCATTGGACCATTGTACTGTCTATCATAGGCACCGGGACTTTGTTTGGAAGTGTTCCACATTTCAGATACAAAGCTGTGTCACAGTGGGAATTCTTTCTCTGTGTCATCTGGCCAGTTCTCCTCCCGACAGTTTCCTGGCTGCTCTCTTTTGGCAGAGGCGGTGTGGCCTCTTTTACAGGGCATCCTGTAGCCCGGGGGGGGGGGGGGGGGATTAGGCAAATGTCGGCCCAGTCCACCCCCGCTCCACACTCGCCCTTAGATTATTTCCACTGGCCAAATGAGAGCAGGCGAGTGGATATTTTGAGGGCTGACATACTGCATCTATGACAACAGCTTGGCTTCCTGTTAGAAGAGTATGAATTCTTAACTGGCCTGCCTGAAGTCCAGACCTTTCACTATTTGAAAATATTTGGTGCATCTTCAAACAAACAAGACGACAAAAAAAGACTCAGGACTGTTGAGCATTTAGAATCCTATATCAGGCAAGAATGGGACAACATTTCTCTCCCAAAACTCCAACAATTAGTCTCCTCAGTTCCCAGACATTTACATAAAAGAAGAGGCCCTAGGAGGTAAACATGGCCTTTTCCCAACTTTTTTGAAACATGTTGCTGACATCAATTTCAAAACGACATGTTGCACCTTTCTTAAAATGGTACACTTTCTCAGTTTAAACTATTGATATGTCTTCTGTTTTGTATTGTGATTAAAATAGGAGATTTGAAATTCATTGCATTCTGTTTTTAAGTAGATTTTACACAAAGTCTCAACTTTTTTTTAAATTGGAATTGTACAAATTATATAATGAAGAATGCACATGGTACATGAAGGATCATGTATTATTCATTTTAAGTGCAATTTAAAATTTCCATATTTAACAGTGTATTTCCCATTTAAAGGCTTAAATTGCTTAATGGTGCAATTACATTTACCACATATCCATTACAATACCACAATGCATGCCGGTATGTATTAGTGACCAATTGATTATCTGCATTTTGATATTTCAGACTCCTAGCATACATGTTACATATGTACTTTATACATAATTTCGAATTGTAGGAATCTGTTCTAAATTATTTACAGCATGGCCCTCTCCAAAGGCTGTGTTCTGAAGGGCATTGACTGCTAATAGAAGATATGGGAGGAAGGAGGTGTAGCTCTAGGTAGCTAATTAGATAATGTTTTCATCTTCTAACTTTTAAATAGGAAGATAATGCTTTGTGATGGAGTATTTATTGAAGGTTTTGTTACAGTGACATGTAATGCAAAAAAGAATAACGTACTGTCAGGCCCCGTACACACGATAGAATCCATCCGCAGATAAATCCCAGCAAATGGGTTTCAGCGGATAGATCCTATGGTGTGTACACGCCAGCGGATCTTTATCCGCGGATATATCTCCCCTGGGATGGATTCCAGCAGATCGGATATTCGCTGACATGCAGAACATATCCATCTGCTGGAATCCATCCCAACGGATGGATCCGCTGGTCTGTACAGACTCATCGGATCCATCCGTCCTAAGGGTTCCCCCGCATGCGTCGTAATGATTTGACGCATGCGTGGAATTCCTTATATGACAGCGTCGCGCACGTTGCCGCGTCATAATCGCGGCGACGGCGCGACACGTCATCGCCAGAGGATTTCGGCGCGGATTTCAATGCGATGGTGTGTACACGCCATCGCATAGAAATCCGCGGAAATCCTCGAGAGGATTTATCCGCGGAAACGGTCCGCTGGACCGTATTCGCGGATAAATTCTCCCGTGTGTATGGGGGCCTAAGTCACAGTTGTCTAAACCAGCCTTTTTTAAGCTAATGTGCTATGGCACCCTGGGGCGCCTTCTGGATTCAGCCAAAAAATTGTCAACAAGCCAGCAGGTGGATCAAGCCTGCCTTTTTGTTACCCAAACGCCAAATTATGCAGCAATACACCTTGGGCATCACTTGGGCAAGTTGCTGGTGTCCCAAAAACAGATGATGTCATCAGTTGATAAGTAGGACTTTTAGTTGCCTGCACAACATCCTTGCTTGCCCCTTCTCCTGCCCCTCTCTGTTAGCACTGTGGTCACGTTAATGAGAAAGAAAACGGGGGAAGGGAAACAATGGCAATACTAGTAAGTACCAGTGTGCAAAGGTGTATTATTTTGTAAAAAATAAATCACCCCTAATGTTGGGTGTTATATGTGTGGGGATGCTGCAGCAATATGTACAACTATTGGTTTAGTTTTTACATTTTTGACTGGGGTGCCTTAACATTGTCCATAATTTTAAAGTGTGCGTTGACTGAAAAAGGTTTCCAGCAGAAAAAAATATATTTATAATATAAAAGTGCATGCAGTACTACACTGGACAGACCACTAGGGACAAAGGGGGTGTGTAATTATTTTATACAGTACTGTAATCTGTAAGATTACAGTATACTGTATGTGTACTGTTTTTACTTTTTTGAATTTGGCGCCGATCTCCGCCCCTGTCCGTCATAACGTCGCAGGGAACGGAGCTCGGCGGCACTCGGGGCACTGTGTGAATCAAGCTCACACAGCGGGGAGACATCACAGGATCCAGGGACAAGGTTAACTCCTGCCTGGATACTGCGAAGCGATCCAGAGTCTGGCTCAGGGTTTCCCGCTATTAGTACTGAAATTCCACCCAAGCCAGACTCAGGATTTCCACCAGCTGCGCTCCTTTTGACAGCTAGTAATGGAGAGGATTCCCCACTCGCTGTCATGGGGGAAGGATGTCTATTAGTAACATGTTATACGGGTGTAACAGGTAGCATGTTACTAAAGATGAACTTATCATTTATTATTATTATCCAATTTAAGGCTATTTTTCTAGTGCCTTTACTTTAGGTTGAGTTAATGAGAAAGAAAACGGGGAAGGGAAACAATGGCATACTAGTAAGTACCAGTGTGCAAAGGTGTATTATTTTGTAAAAAATAAATCACCCCTAATGTTGGGTGTTATATGTGTGGGGATGCTGCAGCAATATGTACAACTATTGGTTTAGTTTTTACATTTTTGACTGGGGTGCCTTAACATTGTCCATAATTTTAAAGGTGTGCGTTGACTGAAAAAAGGTTGAAAAACACTGGTCTGAGCCACATAGCTATATGTGGGGTTTATATAGAACATGGGCATTTGATGGTGAGTTTGCAATATATAGATACTGTACATTGTTTTCAGTGACTGGTATGGGACAAGGATGCAGATGTAACCACTAGGATTGAGGTATAGGGTAGCCACAATGGGTTTAAGACAAATCATATTGTTTAACCTCCCTGGCGGTATGAATTTTTCAAATTTATGGTGCTGAAAGCGGTACCATTATTTTGCATGGAAATTTGGCATTTTATATTGTAGGCCTGCAATTCTTAGGAATAACTCACTTAAATCTGTCCAAACAAGAGTCTAGTAGACATCCCGGGTATGATAACGTTTGAAACACAAAATCATAAATTATAATATAATAAATAACTATAAATAATTATAACAAATAATAATATAATAATAATAAAAATTATTCAATAATGTAATCAAATTAAAAACACTGAAATTTGCTCAGTTGCAGAATTGTCGCTGTCATTACTTTTAGTGTTTGATGACGAATTTCCCCACATATCGCTATCGCTCAATTCTGCAAGTGATTCTAATTTATTATCGCTGTTTTCTAGCTGCTCTAAAACCACTTTTGACATAAAGGGACACTTTTCAGTTTCCAGGCAGAAAAAAATATATTTATAATATAAAAGTGCATGCAGTACTACACTGGACAGACCACTAGGGACAAAGGGGGTGTGTAATTATTTTATACAGTACTGTAATCTGTAAGATTACAGTATACTGTATGTGTACTGTTTTTACTTTTTTGAATTTGGCGCCGATCTCCGCCCCTGTCCGTCATAACGTCGCAGGGAACGGAGCTCGGCGGCACTCGGGGCACTGTGTGAATCAAGCTCACACAGCGGGGAGACATCACAGGATCCAGGGGACAAGGTAACTCCCTGCCTGGATACTGCGAAGCGATCCAGAGTCTGGCTCAGGGTTTCCCGCTATTAGTACTGAAATTCCACCCCAAGCCAGACTCAGGATTTCCACCAGCTGCGCTCTTTTGACAGCTAGTAATGGGAGAGGATTCCCCACTCGCTGTCATGGGGGAAGGATGTCTATTAGTAACATGTTATACGGGTGTAACAGGTAGCATGTTACTAAAGATGAACTTATCATTTATTATTATTATCCAATTTAAGGCTATTTTTCTAGTGCCTTTACTTTAGGTTGAGTTGCATTTTTTTTTGTTTGCTGCTAAGCTTCCTTTAACCACTTCAGCCCCGGAAGAATTTGCCCCCTTCCCGACCAGGCCATTTTTTGCAATACGGCACTGCGTTGCTTTAACTGACAATTGCGTGGTCGTGTGACCCAAACAAAATTGATGTCCTTTTTTTCCCCCACAAATAGAGCTTTCGTTTGGTGGGTACTTGATCACCTCTGCGTTTTTTTTTTTTTTTTTTGCACTATAAACAAAAGAAAAGAGCGACAATTTTGGAAAAAAATATAGAAATTTTACTTCTGCTATAATAAACATCCAAACATAAAATGAAAAATCAGTTTAGGCCAATATGTGTTCTTCTACATATTTTTGATAAAAAAATAAGCATATGTTGATTGCTTTTTGCAAAAGTTGTAGCACCTACAAAATAGGGAATATATTTATGCCATTTTTATTATTATTTGTGATTTTTAGTGGGATTGCGGCAGACCGATCAGACACTTTTGACACTTTTTTGGGACCATTGACATTTATACAGCGATCAGAGCTAAAAATAGCCAGTAAATACTGTATACATGTCACTGGCAGGGAAGGGGTCAACACTAGGGGGCGATCAAGGGGTTAGGCGTTCCCTAGGGAGGTGTTTCTAACTGTGGGAGGATGAAACTGATTGGAAGTAGAGAGAGATTGTTGTTCCTGATTCCTAGAAACAGCATATCTCTCTCTACTTCCCTGACAGAACGGGGATCTGTCTGTTTACATTGACATATCCTCGTTCTATCTCTCTGAGGAGCGATCGCGGGTGGCCAGTGGACATTGCGACCGCCAGCCGCGCGCTTCAGCTCTGGCGTCGCGCGGGCCCCCTAGAGCTCCTAAAGCGGCTGTGTACACCTATGGCGGTTCGCCCAGGAAAGCTACCCCACCTGTGGCTGGCCGGCAAGCAGTTAAAGAAGGGGGGTTTATTTCCGGGGGGCATTATTTTAGAGTTTTCATAAATTTTAAGAGCATATTGTTTTTATTATGTAATAAATGTAATAATAAGTACCCAAATCATCTCACATTATATCAATGACATCAACTTCTCCCCCTTAGTTTGAAGTTTGATTCTTCTACATGACTGAATTGAATTTAAGCCCATCATATTGTTCATTAACCACTTAAGGACCGGAAGGATTTCCCCCCTAATGACCAGGCCATTTTTGCAATATGGCATTGCATTATATAACTGACAATTGCGTTGGTGTGCGACACTGTACCCAAATAAAATGTATGTCCTTTTTTTCCCACAAATAGAGCTTTTATTTGGTGGTATTTGATGCGCTATAGACAAAAAAATTGCGTCAATTTTGAAAAAAAAAATATTATTATTATTTTCTGATATAATACATATCCCCAAAATGTATAAAAAATAAATGTATTCATCAGTTTAGGCCATGTCCTGCTAGCAGCATCTTTGGAGCGGTGGAGGAGCGTTGTGTATACCGCTCCTCCACTGCTCCTGCCTCTGCAGAGGTGCTTTGCGGTGGTTTTAACCCTTTCTCGGTGGTAAAAGCACCCCGCTAGCGGCCGAATAGCGCCGCAAAATTGACAATAAAGCACCACTAAAAATATCGGTGATTTACCGCCGACAACGCCCCCGCCCCAGTGTGAAAGGGGCCTAAGGGGTTATATCCTGCTGCACTTGTGTGCATTATACATATATTGTACATTTTTAAAGATAATCGTTCAAGATCAAGTGTTTAAAGTATTTATATATCTGTTTAGTTATATCTTACCCTCAGCAATCCGTTTGGCCACCATGTTTGATAAACTTGAAAGAGTTTTCATAAAATTTATATATATTTTATTATTATTAATGGGCCCAGAGGTCTCCAGGGCCCCCGGATGGCAACCCCCCCCTTTTTTTTTTAATAAAAAAATGTAATTTTTTTTTATATATATATATTTTTTATTAAAGGGCTCAGAGGTCCCCATGGCCCCATGTGGCAGCCCCCCCCCCCTTTTTTTTATAAATGTTTATTTTTTTATTTTATTTTTAAATGTTTATTTTATTTATTTTATTAAAAGGCTCAGAGGTCCCCAGGGCCCTGGATGGCAACCTCCCTTTTTTTTATGTATTTTTTATAAATGTTTTTTAGGGGCCCAGAGGTTTCTTTTTATTAAAGGGCCCAGAGGTCCCCAGGGCCCCGGATGACTACCCCCCTTTTTATATATATATATATATATATATATATATATATATATTTTTTTTATTTCTTCTTTTTTTTGTAAAGGCCCCCCCCGCTTCTCAATTTGCGGCAGCCCCCCCCACTTCTCAATTTCAGGCGGCAGCACCCCCCCCCCGGTTCTCTGCTCCAGGGGGCCCATCCCTTAAGCTGTGTAAGGGGCCCCCAAATTCCTGATGGCGGCCCTGCGCATACCTCCCAACACGCACGGATTCTGCGGGACTTTCCCGCACAGACAGCTTCTTCCCGCAGTCCTGTGAAAGGGTTAATTTTCCCGCACTGCAAGAGGAGGCAGCACAGAAGCAGGAGGAACCGGAGCGGTGTGTGTAGGACTGTGGCTGCTGAACTGAAGGAAAGAAAGCCGACAGCCGGGCTAATGACAGTCTGTGACCCCGGGTGTCGGCACAGGTGAGAGGCACCCCCCTGCTCAACAACTTCAATGTGCACCCCCCCCACTCAACAACTATGATCCCCCCCAATTCTCGGCTCCAGGGGGCCCCTTCAACACTCAAGCCCAGGGGCCCCCACCACCAAGTCCTGCCCTGCACACATGCATGGCTAATTTGTATGCTCATACTGGGGCCAATGTAGGCCTGTCAGGATGTCTTTAGAGTATAGAAGGAAACCGGAGCATTTAGAGGAAGCACACACTAGCACAGGGAGAGTGCTTTAAGTAATTACTATATTTATGATGCTGTACTGTATGAATAGTGTATCCATGTTTGGTATTTGTTATATTATTAAGTTGAGACTATAGTTTGGGACATTTAGATAAGATGCAGAATAGTATAGCGTTTGGATGGTAGATGGGTAATGTAATTGTAATAATACTTTATTTAGTGATGCAGAAAGCTGAGTTTACCATGCAAGTATTTAGGACCGAGCACTTTGCCTTTAAAGCGGTAGTAAACTCATCTTTAAAAATAAAAAATCCCGTCTCCCTACAGGCTTAAGTCATAATTTGCTAGTATGTACCGCATACTAACACATTAAGACAGACATACCTGCAAACTGAACCATCCAGGACAGAGCTGCCACGGCTCCCCTGGCGCTTCCATCTTCGCCTGGTCTTTCTTCCATATCTTTGGTTGCTTGAATGGCCGGGCTGCAGTGATTTCAAACAACTCTCAGCAGTGGCATTAGAACATAAAAAGCATGAGAAGACTTATTGGGCCAGATCCACATAGCGACGATCCACGAACGTACGCGCGGCCGTCGCATTCTCTTACGTCGTCTCTAGTCGGCTTTTTCCAGCGTATAGTTAAAGCTGCTATTTTGCGGCGTATAGATAGACTTGCCATGCTAAGTATGGCCGTCGTTCCCGCGTCTAAATTTGAAATTTTTTTTTTTGCGTAAGTCGTCCGTGAATAGGGATGGACGTAAGTCACGTCTAAGTTAAAAAAATTACGTTGTTGCGATGTCATTTCGCGCAAAGCACGGCGGGAAATTTCGAAACGGAGCATGCGCAGTTCAATCGGCGCGGGGACGCTCTTCATTTAAATGAATCACGCCCCCTAATCGCCGATTTGAATTCCGCCGCCAGAAATACACTACGCCACCGTAACTTACAGCGCAAAATCTTCCTGGATTCGACTTAAAGCCAGGTAAGATACGGCTGCGCCTATCCATTTCTATGTGGATCTGGCCCATTGTGTAGTAAATTCTATTGCACTTTTTTTTCTCAATAACATTTTTGAAACCTAAAAAAAAACTAAAAAACTAAAAAAAAAAAAAGAAAGAATTGCACTTACACAAATATATGTCACCTGTTTCACTGTATATTGTGTAATGTAAGTGCAATACTTTTTATTCTAATACATTTGCTTTATAACTATTGTTTTATAACTAAATGCACATTTGGAGGCATTACTTTATCATATTTGTGAGCTGGTGGTGGAATGATGAAGAAATTTCATTTTTCCTTATTATGACTCACTAATACATAAAAATGCATTCCAAGCCTGGTTACCTTAGCTGACCTATTGCTACAGGAATACCATTACGAAATGACCATCTGACCAAGCCCCTTCAGGAATGTGTGCTCCAAGGGTTACGATTGACCATTATTGCTAATTATTGTTTGTTAGTGATTGATGCATATGGCATTAGAAATAGGAAAGAAAGCAATGCCCTGTGTTATACACACAATAGGAGTCATGAGTGGAGACGGTTCCTTCAGGATAAGGATTAGGCTATGTTCATACTGATCTGACATGGAAGTGGCATGACTTCCAATCCGTCTTTGCCCTGCGACTTCATGTCCGACTTGCATGCAACTTCAATGAGGGGGACCTGACTTCAATCCTATTTTAAGATGACAATTCCTTTGTTTCTGGTATGGATGAAACCTCACTTGTGCTCTCGAAATCGAAGTGCATGTCGGACCGGTGTGAACTGGCCCCTAGCGTCAAAAAGTTAAAGTAATTGCAGAAGGGTGGAGGGGTGGTGGGATTTTTGTGTCAGGTTACTGGTAGGGAAAGGAAAACATTTAGGATTTTCTATGTCACATCGTGCTCTGTGATTTACTGGTCCCCTCAGTCTGCACTTTTTAGGAGATAGCAAGACAGCAAGATATTCGATTAAGCACTGCATAGGGGATTCTGGAGTTGGCTATGTTTTACTTGTTTGAGTGTTCATCATTTGCAGATATCAAGCTGTGACCAATGCCTAATTATTGCCTAAATTAATAGTATCAACCCAGTTGAAAGTATTTACTTTGTCAGTATGGTTAGTTAAAGTCAATCTGGTTAAAAAGAGGGAGAAGTGAACAGTGGAAAAGTAAAGCTTGTGATAGGGTCATGGATAGTAAGGTCAACAACAGTTATTTTACTAGATTACAGAAGGGGTATTATTATTTTTTTTTTTTGTGGTTTGTGTTTCTGTAAAGAAGATTTCCCATAATTGCTTGTCTAATTGAGGGTGGTCAGACAGAACAGAAAATGTGGAATTAGCTTCTCAGTGGGGGCACACACAACATCTCTTCTTGAATCTATTCACACTCAAAATAAAAAAATAATTAAACAGGTTTGCTCTTTACATCTCAATGTATGCTATTCCACTTTTTTCCCTTTTTTTGCCATTACTCCCAGGCTTCATATTCAACAGACAATTTTGTGTAAGTATAGAGATCACTGAGAAAGTAATAATCCTCGCACACACGTACGGGATTCCCGGCGGTAAAAAGTCTGCCGGGGGAGCTGCGGTGGCTCAACGCGATTGGCACTGCGCTGACAAGCCATTCACCTCTGCAGCTAGGGGTTCGGATCCCGGTCTCGGCTACATGTGAATTGAGTTTGGTGGTCTCAGCCCGGCTCCCGGTGGGTGTGCTATGCGAGGTAAGCCTGTGCTTAGTATGCCCACCCCCCTCCCACAAAAACCACCACACTTACACGCACTCGAAATTGGGTTAACATCACGCACTTTGACCACGCGGTCTCTAAAAAGAGAGGCGAAGGACTAACGGGGCTGGTTGAGTGGGCTAATCCTCTCACTCCCTTATAGGGAGTCCCTCTGCCCCGTTGGGCTTCAAAGCGGAGCAGGTAGGGCGGGCTGTGTGGGAGGACCCCCTCACACACCCACCATTGCCACCCGGGGCATGGAGAAAGGTGGCAGATTGCCTCTGGGGGAGGCCTGCCTACTCCCAACTCCTGCAGTCCGGCTCCTCTCTCGAGTACACGCACAAAATACACTTTAAAAAAAAAAAAAATAATAATTATAAAAAAAAAAAAAAAAAGAATGTGGCCACTGTGCCCCCCCGAAGAAAAAAAAAAAAAAGAAAAAAGTCTGCCGGGAAACCCAAGGGGAAAACCGAGAACCTGCTTGGTAACTTTTCCCCTACACACGACCGGGTTTCCCGACAGGAAAACTGCCATGAGAGCTTTGGTCGGGAATCCCGGCCTGCGTATGCTCCATCGCAGAGTTTCCCATAGGAAAACTGCCGAGTTAAAAACCGCTGGGATTTCCTGGCGGGAAAAAATGAAAGCTGGTTCTCTTTTTTTTTTCTGCAGTTTTCCTGTCGGGAAAACTGCGATGGCGCATACACACGGCCGGTTTTCCTGGCCAAAAGCTCTCATGGCAGTTTTCCCAACGGGAAAAACGGTCATGTGTACGAGGCTTAACTCAATGGTATTAATTAGGCCACATAATTAGTCACCTGAGCCTGACTGCATGAATAGTCTGAAGTGTTTTTGTTTTATTGCATGGATTGATTTAAGTGATTATCCCAGAAAACATAACATATATAAATTATAAAATATAGCATACCCATCCAATGCAGTCCCATTGCACCTGTTGTGAATGGACCCTTCGACAATGCAGTGCCATCATTATGCTAACCAACCTCCTCTCTGAGGCCCCGTACACACGACCGAGTTTCTCGGCAGAATTCAGCCAGAAACTCGATCAGAGCTGGATTCTGCCGAGAAACTCGTCGTGTGTACACTTTTCAGCGAGTAACCCGACGAGGAACTCGTCGGGTCGAATAGAGAACATGTTCTCTATTTCCTCGTTGTTCAATGAGGAAAGTCGGCCCGCCGAGATCCTCGGCGGCTTCAACACTGAACTCGACGAGGAACTCGATGTGTTTGGCACGTCGAGTTCCTCGGACGTGTGTACGGGGCCTGACAGTTCATCAACTGAACAATTCACACATTTAAAATTCCTCATCACATGGTTCTATTGAAAATAGAGGGTGTAATCAGCGCAAAAATATTTTAAACACCCCAAGAATGCAAGCTGAAAACTAAAGAGATTTTCACAAAAATCCAAAATGTTTTATGTTTATTTGGGTTGACCTGACGTGATTGACGTTTTTTTGGAACGGCGCATGCGCCGTCCGCCTACATATCCCAGTGTGCATTGCGGCAAAGTACGCCGCACGGTCCTATTGGTTTAGATGTAGACGTAAATGACGTAAATCCCTATTCACGGACGACTTACGCGAACAACGTAAAATTTTCGAATTTCGACGCGGGAATGACGGCCATACTTAACATTACTATTCCAGCTATTTGATGGAATAACTTTAGGCCTGATAATGCGTTACGTAAACGGCGTATCTGTACTGCGTCGGCCGGGCGTACGTTCCTGAATAGGCGTATCTAGTGATTTACATATTCTACGCTGACCGCAATGGAAGCGCCACCTAGCGGTCAGCCTAAATATTGCACCCTAAGATAGGACGGCGCAAGCCGTCCTATCTTAGATAGGTTTAAGTGTATCTCTTTTTGAGAATACACTTAAACTTAGGATAGCTCAAATTCCGAGTTAGGTCGGCGTATCTACTGATACGCCGGCCTAACTCTTACTGAATCCAGCTATATGTATAATAAAGGAGAAGGCGATCTATGTGCTCACTGTATACTATAAACGTATACAATTTTTTTATGTCTAGTGTATGGACTTCTCACATTTGATCAAGATAAAATCAGCATGTAACACAAACGTTTGTCTATCTGGTTATAAAGAATAGGAGCAGGTGACGCCATCTATACGTGGCTCCTCCCCCGTACGCGCTAGGTTCGTGTGAACTTCCTCAGCGGGGCATGGTTCTATTGGACTAAATATATTCTTTTACAGCTTCTTGCTGGCTGAGCCTTTAAGTTTTGCAGTTACCTACACCTCTACTTACCTACGAGCGTCCGCCCCTTAAATAGTTTTCTATATGCAGACCATATTAAGCTTGCGTTATTTCTATAGTGGTGTGCATCTATATGCTTAAGGTAATGTTGTTATATGCTGGATGCAGTATTTATTTTAAAGCCCCATCTTCAGGTTTACCAAAACCATGTAGTGCAAGGGCCTGCCTTATTGCATACAAATTGAAACGCTTAAGGTTTGACCTCATATTAGATGGTTTTGGTAAACCTGAAGAGAAAAACCTGCAGGAAAACTGATAGTGTGTATGGGGCTTCATTCATTTCTTTAGATTACTGATTGATTTCTCAGGAAGCACTGCCAAATTCATTATCAAACCCACTTTAACTTAGCGAAGGTTCTGGCTCTTGTGTTCACCTACAGGTTTAGCACAATATTCTGTTTGGGGAAGGCCATTTCTCATATTTTCCCCCTTTAAAATAAGGCTATACTATGTAATACAAATAATAGTAATTTTTGAGAATTCAATGTAATCTTACTTGAAAAATGTCCTTTCATGTTGTGAGTTCTGCATGTCTGCTGGCCATTGCAGAGTCCTGCATTTAGGCCATTGGTTTACTTCCAAATTCTAAAGACTACGGGGCAGATCCTCAAAGAAATTACGCCGGCGTATCTGTTGATACGCTGCGTAATTTCAAATTGTGCGCGTCGTATCTTTGTTTTGGTATCCACCAAACAAGATACGACGGCATCTGTGTTAGATCCGACAGGCGTACGCCTTAGTACGCCGTCGGATCTAAGATGCAATTTTCCGGCGGCCGCTGGGTGGCGTTCACGTCGTAATCCGCGTCGAGTATGCAAATTAGCTTTTTCCGACGATCCACGAACGTACGAGCGGCGGTCGCATTCTTTTACGTCGTTTCCGTTCGGCTTTTTCCAGCGTATAGTTAAAGCTGCTATCTGGTGGCGTACTCAATGTTAAGTATGGCCGTCGTTCCCACGTATAATTTTGAAAATTTTACGTCGTTTGCCTAAGTCGTCCGTGAATGGGGCTGGACACCATTTACGTTCACAACGAAAACAATGACGTCCTTGCGACGTCATTTGGAGCAATGCACCCTGGGAGTTTTGACGGACGGGGCATGCGCAGTTCGTTCAGCGCGGGGACGTGCTTCATTTAAATGAAACACGCCCCCTACTCGCTGAATTTGAATTCCGCACCCTTACGCCGCGAGAGATACACTACGCCGCCGTAACTTACGGCGCAAATTCTTTCAGGATTCAAAGATTTGCAAAGTAAGTTACAGCGGCGTAGCGTATCTCACATACGCTGCGCCCACGCAAATGTATGTGGATCTGCCCCTACATATCCTTTGATTCCTATAGTCTCTGCCTCTTGAAACTCCTCCTCCCAGGACCTCTGTAGTTCAGAGGGCAGGCTCTGTGAAATATGTGATGGAGCAGTGCAGATTTATAAGACTTGGTGAATAAATGTCACATAATTCAAGGAAATGTGTGGGGATTCTTCACAAAGTGAGTATACAAACTTTCAAGACTTGAGATTTTAAGTAATAGGCTAGGCAATGTGGAAATCAATATATCATTTTAAATTAAGACCATAAATACACTTAAAATTGTCTACAGCTAGGTTCATACCTGTGCGTCTCTGCAAAAAAAAAACGTTTTGCGTGGACATGAAGAAAGCTCTTGCAACTCTGTCTTTGTGTTGTCCTCATTTGACACATTGAAAAAATATTTTCTATCTCTACAGTGTGGTGTGCCACCAACTTTCTTCATATCACTACATTGTGGTGGGGAGCCGGGGTGAGCACCCACCATGGGGATCACATCATATAAGTGACACCCTCACCTGGAGTGGTACAACATCTGTTTATTCATTTGAATGGGCTGCTGTGTCTCCAGAAACCGCAGCTTTTCTGATAACGCGGCTCACGCGGAAACCGCAGGTGCAGTGTGTTTCACAGTGTGGGAAAACTGTGCTGCATTTTCCAGTGCATGGGGGTGTCATTAGGATAAATGGTACCCCTGCGCATCTCCTTAGCGACAGCATGCTTTTCTGTGCAGGTGGTTGCGGCTGCAGGAACAGGTGCGCACCCACAGGGGCAACCACCTGCACAAGTGTGAACCTAGCCTAATATTTGTATCAAATTTAAAAGGAAAATGTGAAGCAGCGTATAAGAGCAGTGAGCTGTTTAACATATAATTTCTGAGGTTTATCTTTAAAAATGGTTTTATATATAACATAAATATGCTTTCAGCAGTAACCGCTACTGTTAAGTATCTGCTAGATATACATACAATGGGCCAGATTCAGATACAAGATACGACGGCGTATCTCCTGATACGCCGTCGTATCTCTGAGTGCAGGAGGTCGTATCTTAGCGCCTGATTCAGAGAATCAGTTACGCATAGATATCCCTAAGATCCGACAGGTGTAAGTGTCTTACACCGTCGTATCTTAGGCTGCATTTTCTGGCTGGCCGCTAGGTGGCGCTTCCGTATGTTTACGCGAGGAATATGCAAATTAGTATTTACGCCGATTCAGAAACGAACGGCCGCCCGGCGCTTTTTTTTTTACGTTGTGCTTTAGGCTTTTTCCGGCGTAAAGTTACCCCTGCTATATGAGGGGTATGTGCGGCCTATCCTATGTTAAGTATAGGCGTCATTCCCGCGTCGAATTTAGAAAATTTTATGTTGTTTGCGTAAGTCGTTCGCGAATAGGGCTGGCCGTCATTTACGTTCACGTTGATTCCAATACGTCCTTGCGTATTGGAATCAAGTCCTGCACTGATTTGTAATTATGCTGCAGATCTGTCACACTGCCATCTCATTTTCATTGTATTTTTCCTAGAGGACTGCATGCAAATATTTCTCTTATGTTCATGGTTTTCCAGGAATTTGTAATACACAAGCTTCTTTTTTCTTCTTATTGTAAAAATGACAGTTCCAGATTTTAAACAGCAGATGGCACTATATCACATTACTTAAATATGAAAAGAATCAACTACCTTTAGCACTACAGAAGAACAATACATTCATCATGACACCTTGTGTACTCATTCTCAGACTCTCTTGCAAAATTTGTTCTTGTTTGTTATTTAACAGTGTTTTTATTTTCCAGAGAGGATTTCTTGGGAAACATCTCCAAATTGTGTATTTTTTTTTATTTTTTTGGTACTGCTTCAAATCTGGAAAAGAATATATTGTTCATTGCTCTTTTTGTCCTGCATAGGTAATGTTTTGTTTACAACAGCATGAAGATAACTGAAGATATTCTCAAAGCGATAAACTTTATTTAGAAAATGTGAATGTAATTTTCAAGGATCGGACACAATACTCATAGAAACTAAAGTTAAAGATAAATAGAACAGTCAGGCATAGAGGAGTACGAGTCCTGGTATTAAAGTCTCAATATACTCATGAACTAATACAAGCTGATCCCATGGTGTTCTGGTTCTAGGTTTCATGACCTAGAGCTGCAGTGGCAATAGGTCTTGATGTCATCAGAACCTTTAGTAATAGGAAACAGAGATTTTGTTCACCCACAATATAGAGGTAATGTTGGTCACCTTGAACCAGAGTGACAAGTGTCACTGGCGTAACTCTAATATGTGCACCACGTGCAGTGCACATGGGTATCAAGGGGGAAGGGGCCCACTGTACACTCACTGCACACACTGGGACTTTAATCCAGAAAATGGCTGCCGACGCTGCCCTTTGAGGGGCTGCAGCCACGCCTACCAGACTGGTGCCAATATCCAATGCGCAAGACAGGTTTTTCTTCATCAGAGCCGGTTCACACTGGGGCGACTTGCAATCCGACTTCATGTCGCCTCAAGTCGTCCCAAGTCGCGCTGTAGAGAAAAACAATGGAAGTGAATGGGAGCGGTGTTAATACACACGACTCAAGGCGATCTGACTTCAGAAAAGGTTCCTGTACTACTTCAATCCGACTTGTAGGCGATTTGTACCCATTGATTTCAATGGAAATCGCCTCAGAAGTCGGATCACTGTCTTAACTGACGCTACTTTCCAGGAAGATAACATACATTTCTCAGGCAAACCTCTCCTGCCCCCCTCCCTCCCCCTCCGTCTCCCAGAGCTGATTGTTGTTTGATTGGCCACTGGAAAGTCTCCTGTCCTGGAGACGACTTCAAGTTGTGTTGTAAATCTCCCCAGATCGCCCTGTGGTTCATGTTCAAGTCGTGTCGGAGTCGCCTCTGAAAGTCGCGCTGGAAGTCGTGTCGCCCTAGTGTGAACCGACTCTCAGTCTCCACAAACAATTGCAAATATTGAAAGGTATTATAAAATCTACTAAAAACAAATAATAGTTTGCATTCTAAAGATCTGAGGGATGTGATTGCAAATCAATGTTCGGTACTACTGATTACACGTAATTATTCATCTGGTCCAGAGTCTGGACAAAGGAAGGGGACCCAACTTAAAGTGTTACTAAACCCACAACAGTAAAATCAGTTTGTATATCCAATAAAGCAAGCTTGTTGTACTCACTGTGGAACCTAAGGGGTTAATCCTGCTCATTGTGTAAAAAGACTGTTTGATCCTGTCTCCTCTGATTATCCCCTTCTTCCACAATCCCCTGATATTTTCCTGATAACGTAGCATCTATGGAGTCAGGCTGCACATGCTCAGTTTGGTATGTATTGCTAGAGAGGGTTTTGTTTTCTTGGGAGAGTGCATGTAAATAGCACAGGGACTAACAGCACTGTCCAAACAGGGTCAGGGGACTTGCAATCTCATAGGACAGTCAGAAAAATCCTCCTACAAGCTTTAAACAGTGCTTGCCTGGACAGTGATAGAAGTCACGCGACTGCTCTAACTACTGAAGAGAAAAGGTATTTAGCAGTTTAGATTTACAGTACTAAAATAATTGCATTTCCATGTTCTGTGGGAGACCAGCTATAGTAAGTGCATGGTCCTGGGTTTAGTAACACTTTAGGATCTTGCATTCAGAAAACAACAAAAATATACTAATGTATACAAGGCTTTAATGTCTCCTCTGATGTCCTACTAATCATTTAAATTGACTTAGCTTTGAAGTTTAGGTTCCAACTAATGAGTGACATGCAGACAATATAATTAGACTTGTTCTTTAACAATGGAAGCAGATATCCTCACCTCAATGCTTTTTTAAAACTGATCAGTAAAATGATTGCTTAAGCAAGTTTATGTACTAATATTGATTTACTTTCATTGCAGATGCTTGTACATCGTTGTGTCCTGTGTCGCACTGTGACAGGAGCCTCTGAGTGCTCCAGCTATTATGCCTTTCCTCATAGTCTGCAATAAGGACATGTGTAGGTGGATCAGCCAATCAACAGTGTAGGCAGACAAGCTTATCGACTCTGAGGGTTGGAAAGATTAAAGCATGATCTACTTTCGACAAATGTAGTTCTTTAGACTTTTAATGTACATAGCATTTATTATACTTTACAGATGAAGAAAGTGTGTCTCAAATGCACACCTAGAAAAGGGACAGCATCCCATGTTTGTGCAATATAATAAAATAGTCAGCAATAAACCAATAATAAAAAGACAAAATATAACATGCAAAAAGTGTAAATAATAATAATTGTGACACCTTAAATAAAAACTGTATAGATATGTGAGTCCATTCTCACTAGTACTGCTTGATTAATTGTATGGATCAACTGAACAGTCCTCAATCATTAAGTAATTTTAAATAATAACGTCCCACACCTCCTGGTGCCAGTAAAGTGCTAGTAACAAATCCACACAGTGCTCTCATAACTCTCAACTACGTATAAAAATATATGCGCTAAACAATACTAGAAGATGATATGTTGGCCTCCAATCCACAGATATCCCTAATCTATTGGTGTACTGGTCCCTTTAAGGCTCCAAATGCCTCATATGAACGCCAACATGTCAAATAAAAACATATAGAAAGCCCATGGAGTAGTATTTAAAAAATATACCAGTTTATTTTGTTTAAAATTGTGCTTACAAGATAACACTTATTAAAATGTCAAAAATGTATCAGGGACACTGGACAGAGTAACCTCTTTTGTCACTTCCAGTCCACAACTGCTTCCGGGAAGCTCTACGCATTACATCACATTACTTGACTTCTTCAGGTCCTTGTATTTGTATCTGTGGAGACACATGTGGATTTGTCTACTCTGTACATATCGCACTCCTGAGCGCTAAACACTGCACATTCCTGAACTCTGCATTCTGTACATAACACACTCCTGAATTTTGAAATCTGTAAATAGTGCACTCCTGAACCCTACACTGTGTATGTAGCACATTTTTGAGCTACACACACACTCTGTACACAGTACACTACTGAACTCTGCATTCTGTATGTAGTGCAAATCTGAATCCTGCACTCTATACACATCACACTCTAAAGCTCTGCACCCTGTACATAGTACACTCCTGAACTCTATACTCTGTACATAGCACACTTCGGAGCCCTGCACTCTGTATACAGTACTCTATTGAATTCTGCATTCTGTATGTAGTTCATTTTTGAACTCTGCATTTTGTACACAGTGCACTCCTGGACTCTGCACATAACACACTCCTGGACCCTGTACTCTGTTCATACTGCATTCCTGAACTCTGCACTCTGTATGTAATGCACGTCTATACTCCATACACAGCTCACTCCTGAACTATGCACTCGGTACATAGTGCACTACTGAACCCTGCACTCTGTACATAACACACTCTTGAGATCTGCACTCTGTACATAGTGCACACTTGAACACTGCACTCTGTACACAGTGCAACTTTGAACTCTGCTCTCTGTATGTAGGTCACTCCTGAACTCTGCACTTTGTATGTAGCACAATCCTGAACTCTACCATGTGTATGTAGCACATGTTTTAGCTCTGCACAATGTACATAGTGCCCCCCTGAACTCTGTACATTACACAATCTTGAATTCTGCACATTTTACATTAGCACACTTCTGAGCCCTGCACTCTGTTCATAGCATGCTCCTGAACTGTGCTCTCAGTACATGGCACACTCCTATACTCTGTGCTCTGTACATAGCGAACTCCTGAACTCTATCTGTATGAAGCACACTCCTGAACCCTTACCTCTGTATGTGGTGCACTCCTGAAACCTGCACTTTGTATGTAATGCACTTGTGAACCCTGCCCTCTGTACACATGCATTCCTGAACCTTACACTCTTAAACCCTGAACTCTGTACATAACACTCCTAGTATTTAGCAATGCCCCTTTAGGACCCTCCCACTGTTTTTTATACCAAAAACAGATGTCAAAATTACATAATCAATTCTGTGGGTGCACTAAAATATAAAACTTTCAGGGTGAGAGAGACTCTGTTGCTAACCTGAAAGTTTAAATACCAGTAAATGCTTTATATATATATATATATATATATATATATATATATATATATATATATATATATATATATATATATATATATATATATAAAAAGATGAATACTTTATTCTTCCTGCCCATGCCTTGAATGCTGCTCCATTGAAGAAAATTCATCTTTTTCAGTAATTGACTCGTCCAGTGTTGATCTCTTGGTCCGCTGCTGCTCTTAATGGTTCATCCCATTGACCACTACACCGCTATAAGACACAGTAGTGAAGGGAAGCCATTTGTAAAGCTTATTCTACTAAGTGACAGAGTCACTTTAACAACAACATTAGGTTAAATACTTAGGTTTACCTGACAGGCTCACGTTAACCACCACAGTACCAGTACCTCCTCAGTACCAGCATGCTTCATTTAAAGTGGAAATAAAGTCACTTTACTTACCTCCTCTCCCCAAGTGTCGATCTTTGGGCATCTTCATTACAGTAAGTGTCACGGGATGTGGAACATGTGCCAGAGTCAGGCCCCATACACACGATAGAATTTATCCGCAGATACGGTTCAGCGGACCGTATCCGCGGATAAATCCTCTCTAAGATTTCAGAGGATTTCAATGCGATGGCGTGTACACACCATCGCATTGAAATCCGCGCTGAAATCCTCTGCCGATGACGTGTCGCGCCGTCGCCGCTATTATGACGCGGCGACGGGCGCGACGCTGTCATATAAGGAATTCCACGCATGCGTCTATTCATTACGGCGCGTGCGGGGAATCCCTTTGGACGGATGGATCCGGTAAGTCTGTACAGACGAGCGGATCCATCCGTTGGAATGGATTCCAGCAGATAGATATTCTGTGCATGTCGACAAATATTTATCTGCTGGAAATCCATTCCAGGGGAGATTTATCTGCGGATAAATATCCGTTGGCGTGTACACACCATAGGATCTATCCGCAGAAACCCATTTGATGGGATTTATCTGCGGATAGATTCTATGGTGTGTATGGGGCCTCAGTCATGCAGGCACAAAGGCACTGTGACAGAATGTAAACTGAGCTGTTTATGCACAGCTCAGTTTTCATGACACAGAAGACTGTGAGTAGGCAGGTAGGTGTATTTTATTGTAGAAGAGACACTGCATGTCTCTTCTGCCATAGATAGGCTGCCTGCTCACAGTCTGTTGTAAAAGTGACTTATATTTCGCAAACCTTTTGCCACTTGTAAACTTTTGATTTGAGATAGAGGGCCTACAATTTATATTAAGGTATTATACACTAATTGAATGGTTTGATCCAAAATTGGCATGCTTATTTGTGAGACTAAAATACATATTGCTGTTTTTTTTTTCATTCGGCTATAGACAATACACTCCCTCAACTTCAACAATGCCAAAATACAGCAAATGCATTCTAAGTGTTTTTCAGTCTACTTTAGGCATAACAGAATGTCCTGAGTTTCACATTTTGTTCGGTGATTTTATTACCTATAATAATAGGTTTCACTTTGCAGTCTCCTAAGGCATGGAATAGAAACGCAATTTGTATAAAATCTAACCTGACCTCTCAACCACATTTAATTGTATGTTCCAATGGCTGAAGACATATTTTAAACATATGAATGGCTTACTGGCAAACAAAATTATTTCTAGCTATTCTAAAGTACAAAATGTACTTTCAAGTGATGACAATTGTAAATGTAACTTTCTCTACAGTAATGCGCATAGTAAGTGCTTTGTGTATTTTAAAGTGAACATGGTAAATCTCAGTGGTGGCTTTATATGCACTCTCTGGATATCAAATGTAGCATAGCAAGAAGGGAAATAGCTTGCAGTTTATAACGATCTACCTGAATATAGTTTTATCAAAATGAAGAGATAGAGAGATAGATAGAGAGATAGCTAGATAGCTAGATAGATAGATAGATAGATAGATAGATAGATAGATAGATGCAGTCATGGCTGAAATTGTTGGCACCCCAGAAATATTTCCAGAAAATCAATTATTTCTCACAGAAAAGTATTGCAGTAACACATGTTTTGCAAAAAAAAAACGTGTTTATTCCCTTTGTGTGTATTGGAACAAAACAAAAAAAAGGGAGGAAAAAAAGAAAATTTTACATAACGTCACACAAAACTCCAAAAATGGGCTGGTCAAAATTCTTGCCACCTTTAACTTAATATTTGGTTGCACACCCTTTGGAAAAAATAACTGAAATCAGTCGCTTCCTATAACCATCAATAAGTTTCTTACACCTCTCATCTGGAATTTTGGACCACTCTTCCTTTGCAAACTGCTCCAGGTCTCTCTTTTGAAGGGCGCCTTTTCCCAACAGCAATTTTAAGATCTCTCCACAGGTGTTCAATGGGATTTAGACCTGATCTCATTGCTGGCCACTTTAGAACTCTCCAGTGCTTTGTTGCCATCCATTTCTGGGTGCCTTTTGACGTATGGTTGGGGTCATTGTCCTGCTGGAAGACCCAAGATCTCAGACGCAAACCCAGCTTTCTGACACTGGGCTTTACAGTGTGATGCAAAATCCTTTGGTAATCCTCAGATTTCATGATGCCTTGCACACATTCAAAGCATGCAGTGCCAGAGGCAGCAAAACAACCCCAACACATCATTGAACCTCCACCATATTTCACAGTAGGTACTGTGTTCTTTTCTTTGTAGGCCTCATTCCATTTTCAGTAAACAGTAGAATGATGTGCTTTACCAAAAAGCTCTATCTTGATCTCATATGTCCACAAGACGTTTTCCCAGAAGGATTTTGGCTTACTCAAGTACATTTTGGCAAACTGTAGTCTTACTTTTTTATGTCTCTGTGTCAGCAGTGGGGTCCTCCTGGGTCTCCTGCCATAGCGTTTCATTTAATTTAAATGTCGACGGATAGTTTGCTCTGATACAGATGCTCCTTGAGCCTGCAGGACAGCTTGAATTTCTTTGGAACTTGTTTGGGGCTGCTTATCCACCATCCGGACTATCCTGCGTTGCAACCTTTCATCAATTTTTCTCTTCCGTCCACGCCCAGAGAGATTAGCTACAGTGCCAAGGGTTGCAAACTTATTGATAATGTTGCGCACTGTGTACAAAGGCAATTCTAGATCTCTGGAGATGGACTTGTAACCTTGAGATTGTTGATAGACAGTTGACAGACAGTTCTCTTCTCCTCTTTCTGTTGTCCATGCTTAGTGTGGCACACACAGACACCCAATGCAAAGACTAAGTGAACTTCTCTCCTTTTTATGTGCTTTCAGATGTGATTTTTATATTGCCCACACCTGTTACTTGCCCCAGGTGAGTTTAAAGGAGCATCTCATGCGTGAAACAATCTAATTTATCCGCAATTTTGAAAGGGTGTCAAGAATTTTGACCAGCCCATTTTTAGTTTTGTGTGACATTATGTCCAATTTGCTTTTTTTCTCCCTTTTTTTGTTTTGTTCCAATACACACAAAGGAAATAAACATGTGTATAGCAAAACATTTGTTACTGCAATACTTGTTCACACTTGCGGTGCGCTTTGAAGAATGAACCGCTTTAGAAATGTGCACTATGGAAAAACTGATATCGCCTTGCTTCCTATTCATTCGTAAGTAAGTAATTTAGTTTCATTATAATCATTATGTTAGAATGATTCGTTTTCAGAATTTGTTTTATATATTCGGATTTGTTCCGCATATTTGTTGTTCCAAACTGATTTATATTTTCAGACGTTATAATTAGCTATAATTGTTTTAACGTATTTATTTGTACTTTCCAGAGATTACTTATACACTCTGAGTCATACATAGTTACACATTTACATAGTTAGTCAGTTTGAAAAAAGACACAAGTCCATCTAGTTTAACCATAAAAATACATAAATAAATAAAAAATAATATCATACAATCCCATATACCCAATCCTATTCCCACAGCTGATCATTGCTAGTCCAACCCACAAAGAAAAATGCAATAAGCTGACTGGATGATATCGACTGGAATCACGTGCGCCTGACAATATCGAATGGAACAAAATAAATGTCGTATTCATCCGTTACATTATGAGATTTTGATGGATCTACTTCCATCCAACCCAAACACAATCATCTTAGTTCACTTTTATACCTTAATGTATTTATTGCAATATGCTTTCATTTCATATGTAGTGCATTTTTTATAATAATGAAAAATTTGAATGCGAAAAGAATCGGACTGATTATCCAAGATTCAAAGACTACAGCACCACTCTCAACCGAGTAAAACAAATGAATCCAAATAAATATGAATTTGTTATTAAGTTGAATTAATTTCCTTATTGCCAACTGACTTTGTTTGTTGGACGGAGCACATACAAATAAAACGAATGGTCTCTCAAGTTAAACCCCAGTACAAAAAGAATCTTATTAGAATATCCACGCTACACTCACCAGAAGAAAGACAAAGGGATCCAAATCAATTTGGGTCATTCGTTATGTCATTATATTATTTCAGATGCTTCAAACATTAACAAAAGTCCCAAACTATCCCATCATGTCATCCAAATTAAACAAATGAACTTGTTGTTTTCGTTATAGTTTATTTCAGATTTATTGAAATTCGTTTTACATCTGAATCTCTGAATCACGTAAATGTAGGTCGAATTTTGATTTGGAACTCTTCATAGAGCATTAGACAGGCAGTGAGGAGATGTTATATTGCCTCCTCACCAGCTGCTTTAACCTTTTATCCCTGCACTAGGGAACCAAAACCATGTGCATTGCATGCGGCTGTGGTGCGCTTACAGTGCTGCCCTGTTCACTTAAATAGGTCATTTGGTGGGTGCTATGCCTGTCAAAAGCAGCACGGATTATAATTCCTGCCATGGTGTTGCATGTGTATACCCCCTAGTATAGCCCCTGCAGCTAAAGGGTGGGTTTGGGGTGGTAAAATACAGCTCAACCAATGGGTTTTACCTCACCCCAACATCTAGTGTGAACAACCCCAAAGCCAGGTTAATGAAGAAAGGGTGCTTGATGAGCTGCAGCAATCAGTCTATGGCTGCGGTTGTTCCATAGAGAAGAGTAATGTCCCATACACACAAGTGGAATTTCCGGCAGCAAAAGTCTGATGTGAGCTTTTCATTGGAAATTCTGAACGTGTGTATGCTCTATCAGACTTTTGCTGTCGGAATTTCTGCCAGCAAAAGTTTGAGAGCAGGTTCTCAATTTTTCCGATGAAAAAAATTCCTAACCGAAAATCTGTTCGTCTGTATGGAATTCCAACGGGGAAAAAACACGAATGCTCGGAAACAATTTGACGCATGCTCGGAAGCATTGAACTTATTTTTCTCGCCTCATCATCGCATTCTTAACGCTCAAAAGTTCAGAGAACTTTTGTGTGACCGTGAGTATGCAAGCTAAGCTTGAGCGGAATTCCTTTGGAAAAATCATCCAACTTTTTTCCGGACGACATTTCACTTGTGTATACAGGGCATTAGCTGCCTGCAGATGGGAGAAAGACAATCTTTGTCCATAAAGGGCCCACATATCTGGAACGTGATTGGCACAGGTTTCTTCATGCTGATGAATGTGAACTAGATTTCAGCCATTAACAATTTGGAAGTTTTTTCATCTTTAACCACTTCTGCCCCGGAATGATTTGACCCCTTAATGAGCAGGCCATTTTTTGCGATACGACACTGCGTCACTTTAACTGAAAATTGTGCAGTTGTGCGACGTTGTACCCACACAAAATGTATGTCCTTTTTTTCCCACAAATAGAGATTTCTTTTGGTGGCATTTGATCACCTCTGCGTTTTTTTTTGCGCTATAAACAAACCAAGAGCGACAATTTCGAACAAAAAATATATTTTTTACTTTTTGCTATAATACATATCCAAAAAAATATATAAAAAAATGTATTTATCAGTTCAGGCTGACATATATTCTTCTACATATTCTTGGTAAAAAAAAAAATCGCAATAGGAGTATATTGTTTTTTTTTTGCACTAAAGTTATAGCATCTACAAAATAAATGATAGATTTATGGCATTTTTATGATTTTTATGATTTTTTACTAGTAATGGCGGCGATCTGCGATTTTTAGCGGGACTGTGACATTGTGGCGGACAGATCGGACACTTTTGACACTTTTTTGGAACCATTGTCATTTATACAGCGTTCAGTGCTATAAATAGCTACTGCTTACATTGTAAATGTCACTGGCAGGGAAGGGGTTAACACCAGGGTACAATAAAGGGGTTAAATGTGTTCCCTGGGTGTGTTCTAACTGTAGCGGGATGGGCTTACTGGAACATGACAGAGATCACTGTTCTTGAACACTGGGAGCAGTAGATCCATGTCATGTCACCTGTCAGAATGGGGAATCGACTTATTTACAATGGCAGTTCCCCGTTCTGCCTCTGTAATAGGTGACCGCAGGTCACCGGTGGAAATAGAGTCTGCCCAACCCGTGGGCATGCTCCCTATCGCACCTGCGTGAGCCTCTGTACAGCTACGGTGATTTGCGCAGGAGAGCCAAGCTGTCACCGTATAACGACGGCGGCTGGTTGGCAAGCGGTTACATAGTGCAAGATTACAAATACAATGCATACACTTCAGAACATAGATGGCCCCGCTCATTATTAGGTTTTTGCATTATAATATATTGTTAAACATTTTTTTTATTTTAACTGCATACCAGCCTGTATACTGTACTAAAACGAAAAAAATTGTAATATGTTGCAGTTTAATGGTCCCTAGATGAGGTGGCTTCATTCATTTTCATATTTAAGGCTTTTTCCCTTTATTTTCACATGGCAATCCTATGAATAACACACTTTCTGTCAATGGGTAGCTATGCTTAGTCCTCCAGTGTATTTAGGGAAGGAGCCATGGTTGTTATCCAGGTTGGACTTTAAGGGCCAGATCCACATACAATTAGATAGGCGCAGCGTATGCGAGATACGCTACGCTGCTGTAACTTACTTTTGAATTCTTTGAATCCACAAAGAATTTGCGCCGTAAGTTACGGCGGCGTAGTGTATCTCTCGGCGCGTAATTCAAAACAGCGAGTAGGGGGGCGTGTTTCATTGAAATGAAGCGCGTCCCCACACCGAATGAACAGCGCATGCGTCGTCCCTAAATTTCCCGCCGTGCATTGCGCTAAATGACATCGCAACAATGTCATTTTTTTAACTTAGACGTGAATTACGTCCATCCCTATTCACGGACAACTTACGCAAAAAAAAATTTCAAATTTCGACGCGGGAACGACGGCCATACTTAACATGGCAAGTCTAACTATACGCCGCAAAACACCAGCTTTAACTATACGCCAGAAAAAGCCGACTAGAGACGACGTAAGAAAATACGACGGCCGCGCGTACGTTCGTGGATCGTCGGAAATAGCTAATTTGCATACCCGACGCGGAAAACGACGCAAACTCCACCCAGCGGACGCCAAAGTATTGCATCTACGATCCGAAGGCGTACGAAGCCGTACGCCTGTCGGATCGAACCCAGATGCCGTTGTATCTTGAGGATTCAAACTAAACATACGACGAGGGAAATTTGAAAGTACGCCGGCGTATTCTCTCTGTGGATCTGGCCCTAAATCTGCCTTTTTTAATGTTTATTACACAGGGTTGGGGGTGATGGGATTAATAGTTCACACAAGAAAGATAACAATGTCTTTAATAATTTATCTAACAGGAAGTGACAAGGACATTGCATTTTTGGCATTATCAACAGGTATTTTCTATACTTGCTTAAAATGCTCTTAGCATGAAAAAACAAACTTTATGCAGCCACCACATTTAAAGACTGGTAAGCTGTAAGCTAATATATAATTGTTTTCCTTGGGTTTAGCTTTAATTTAACAAAAAGTAAAGGCTACAGCAAGAGCTTGTGTGCAAGCATTGTTGCATTCCACAGTAAATTCAGTTTGTATTTGTACTTAAGTTTGCTGCTGTTAGCAATCAAAATGTTACCCAGGTTTGCTTAAAGCGGGGGTTCACCCTAAAAAAAAAAAAAAATTTTTCTACCATGCCATGCAGCATACTAGCGTGAGCTACAGTATGCCTTTATTTTTTTGAGCCGTACTCATAGTTTAATCCCTAAGTTAAGTTTCAGACTCCCCACGGAGTAGGCGTTTCTAGGCAGAGGGGAACATAATTGACGGCCGACTATGGCGCGTCACGCTTTCCGAAAATATCCGAAATAGGACTTTGCTCTTCACGGCGCCTGCGCAGTCAGCTCCTAGTCTGTGCGCAGGCGCCGTATAGCGCCGTCAAGAGCCGAGTCCTACTCCGGCTATTTTCGGGAAGCGTGACGCGCCATAGCCGGCCGTCAATCATGTTCCCCTCTCCATAGGAACGCCCATTCCCCGCGGGTGTCTGAAATTTAACTAAGGGATTAAACTGTGAGTACGGTGCAAAAAAAATAAAATAAAGGCATACTTTAACTGACGCTAGTATGCTGAATGGCATGGTAGAAACTTGTTTTTTAGGGTGAACCTCCGCTTTAAGGAACCCATAGAAAGCATAACTTCATTAACTTTATTACTTTGCTCACCCAATAACTTTGAATTTGCTTCCTAAGTTATACTATTCTATAGATTTCCGTCAACCTTCAGAGCAATAAAAGCAGCCCTTTTATTTTGCTACGTACAGGAACCTCTGCCAAATATAAAAGATACAGCTTATAAAAAAAAAGCAAAGATGAATATTCAGTGAACAAAAACTCTGCTCTAGTTTGTCCCCCAAGACCTGGTTACTCCCACATCAGACACCATCATCTTGTCTTTTGAACAGCATAGATAAAGTGAATCCAGGATGCTAATCACAGCTCTATGCCTCATACAGTCATGAGTTAATACTTCCTACCTGTGCCATTGTCAAGAAGAGAGAGAGTGGTTAGAGATAGAAAAAGATAGAAATGCTACCTACGATTAACAAAAAAAGGTGGAATTTGTATATAGTTACATAGTTACATAGTTAGTCAGGTTGAAAAAAAACACAAGTCCATCCAGTCCAACCACAAAAAAAATAAAATAAACAAACAAAATAAAAAACACAGTACAATCCAATACACCCAACTCTATACCCACAGTTGATCCACAGGAAGGCAAAAAAAAAAAAAAAAACAGCAGAGCATGATCCAATTTGCTACAGCAGGGGAAAAAATTCCTTCCTGATCCCCCGAGAGGCAATCGGATTTGCCCTGGATCAACTTTACCTACAAATCTTAGTACTCAGTTATATTCTGTACATTTAGGAAAGTATCCAGAACAAAACAAGTTAAAGGCTCCCCTATGTACCAATATAGCATTAACTGTACCTCGGTTGCAGAAAAATAAAAGGTTTCTTTGATTTTGAGAAATTGGCTTTGCCTTAGCCCTTGCTATATTTCTTAGAAAGCTTAATCGCTTGCTGGTATGTAGATATGGGACAGAGAAACCAGTAAGACACAGGGAGGAGTTTACCAGCTGACCTCATTAGCACACCTTCATCCATCAACTATGTTTACACAGCATTCCCGGCAAACCTCCACGTGTGCATGTGCCTGGCTTCCCTAGCGTCCCTCCCAACAGACTCAGGCTGCATGCTATACTCCCTGGGGACACACATGATGTAGTGCAAGGGCCTACCCAATTCCATACAGAGTGATTGGATAGTACAACTTTTGAAATTACAATAAAATGTTAATGCCTATATAAGATTTCAGTGATTAGGTTTAGATCTAATCATTAATGCAAAGGTAGCCTTAGGAATTTGAAATGATGGAAATTAACTACTATGAGAAATGAGTTGTGTATCCTAGAGTTAAAGTGACACTAAATGATATTCTTATTCCTAGAATTTAGTGTCACTTTAAAGGGTAACTCCACTGAACTACCAGGTGCTGTTGAGTGCTCTAGGTAGTTGATTGTTTCTTCCTGCATTGGTTCAGCTGTTTGTAGCCTCCATCAGGTGGGAGGGTGACAAGGTGACAGTGTAGAAGCACAATAACAGAGACAGCTGTCACCTGCTCTAACGATCCTGGTGATACCTCATACGTGTGGTTTAAACACTGTTTTCATATGCTGGCGCTGCTGACGTATGCGTTCACTTCTGCATGAACACGTGAGCTTGGCGGGACATGACGCGTTAATTTTTTTTCTTATTTCTTTTACTTTTTATTTGTTATTTTTACACTGTTCTTTTTTTTAAAAAAAATTGTCACTTTTATTCCTATTACAAGGAATGTAAATATCCCTTGTAATAGAAAAAACAGGACCTCTAAAATATGAGATCTGGGGTCAAAAAGACCTCAGATCTCATATTTACACAAAAATGCATTTAAAAAAAAAAATAAAATTGATTTTTTTTTAAAAAACAAACAAAAAAAAGTCCCTTTAAGGGCTATGAGCGGAAGTGGCCATCTTCCCCTCAGCTCCATTCCACAGACCGAGAAGGATCTGGTAAGCGGTAGAGGGCGATAGAGGGCACCGGAGCACCTCTCTCGACTCTCCTGCCACCGATAAAACTGATCTTGCGGCGATTCCGCCACAGAGACCATTTTTATCTGAAAGCCGACTGCCCGCTGAAGAAGAGGATACTGGGGTTATGGTAGCTAGCTGCTGCCATAACAACGATATTCCTCTTCAAACAGCCAACGTATAATGACAGGGGGCGGTCGGCAAGTGGTTAAAATTGTGACAGCGAGTTCGAGGAGAAGATCCCCAGCTTGATGTCACTAGAAGTGGCAGGTCGGGGAGAGGCTGCAACAGTGGGAACATGTTCCACCTTAAAAATAGGTGGAGCATGTAACATGTTCCCAAAGATGAACTTATCCTTTCACAAGGACCTTCATTGCACAATAACAACAAAAACATATCATTTTTGGTGAGATACTCTCAAAGGGAAGTCATGTCCAAAGGAATGCTGACCCTGCCACTTTCCTCATTATTGCCCTACAGGTGATTGATAGACATGTGCGTTCCCGTTCGTAACAAATGGATTTTCGTACGAATTTGTTAGTATTCGTACATTCGTATCAATTCGAACATCCGGAAAGCTGAAAAAAACAAAATACGAAAATTACGGAATTACGAATAAGCAAAAGAACGAACAAGCTAAAATACGAATGTATGATTGGACAATCTTACTAAATTACGAAACACCGAAAAAGCAAAAGAACGAAAATGACATCTATAACGAACGATTTGCATTCCGTATTTTAAATCCTTTGTCTGTTCGTATTTTCATTCGTATGTTCGTATTTTCATTTGTGTGTTTTGTAAATCCGTTTCTTTGTCCGTTCGTAAATTTGTGTACTTGTATCGTTCTTTCGAATGGGCACTGGACAGTGTAGTTAGTGAGTGATTACTTAATATCTTAGCCAATCAGCTTATCTCTTTTGTGCTGAGTCACATTGTACAGTGTAAAGCCTCGTACACACGATCGGACTTCAAACAAACTTTTCCGTGGATTTTTGTCTGAAGGGAGTTGGCCAGACTTTTTGAAACTGAAAAAGTTAGAGCGTACACACGGTCGGATTTTTTGGAAAACGCTCATTTTGACGTTTGTTGGCAAAAAGTCAGACCGTGTGTACGGGGCTTAAGAGAAAGTCTATCTTAATATGGATTAGCCGCGTGTTGCTATGTATTTACGAAAGTACAAAATTACGAATCTATTAAATGAAAGTTATTATCTAACAAAATTACGAATTTCGAATCAACGAAAATAAATTAGACAGAATTACGAATCATTCAGTATAAACGAAAATAAAACTGTTACGAAAATACGAACGGGTCCGAATAGGAAAACTTGCTTCTTACGAAATATGAACGGGTCCGAATAGGAAAACTTGAGTCTTACGAAATTACGAATCTTTACGAAACGAGACGAAACAGAACAAAAAAATCTGAAATTTTTGTTGTGCACATGTCTAGTGATTGATAATTATAAAACCTCTCTCATACAGATGCACATGAACACAGACAAACAAACAGCTATTTTTTCAGAATAACAAAAGGTAGGAATCTGCAACAAAGTTTGTGAAAATCTTTGCAATCTACATAGATCACCCAGAGGGGAATGTTTTTTTCCCCAACACAAGTGGAGTTAGGGCCCTTTCACACGGAGCAGATCCGTATTGATCCCCCCCATGTGTGTCCGTCGGCTCAGCGGGGATCATCCGTAAATCCCCGCTGAGCTGTCGGCAGACAGGGCGGTCCCCGCACACTGTGCAGAGACCGCCCTGTCTTTCCTCCACTCTCTCCTATGGGGAATCGGATGAATACGAACCGTGTGTCCGTATTCATCCGATCCGTTCCGCCAGACGGAAGAAAAATAGGGTTTTCTTCCGTCTGAAAAAGCGGATCTTTGCGGAGGCGGATCGTTACGGACGTTAGCGGATGCATCATCCGCTAACGTCCGCAATCCCATAGGGATACATTACAAGTCCGTAAACGGACTTGTAAAAAACGGTCCGTTCGTCCGCCCGTGTGAAAGGGCCCTAACTCTATAAGTTGCAGTGATAATTTTGATGATATTATTAAATGATCACATGATAAAATGATTAAATAGTTTCACTACATTTAGTTACGCAATAGAAATATCTTGCTAAGCCCTGTAAATGAGTCAATTAAAACAAGTAAAACATTAGCAAACAGGCATAAAAAAAATAAGAAAAAAGGGTCAAGAACTTATATTGTCTATCATAATATATACAGGATATACAGGACACTAGAAAAAACTTTTAGGGAAGGTGTATATGATTGAAAGGTGGTGTCACTTATTAAACATAGTGCATTGAGCTGAAAATGAATTATTTTGCACTAATAAATGGTAAGAGAAGTACAGGATGGTGTGTAGATTCCAGAATACAAACACTGTATAAGGCTGTTTTAGAAAGGAGCGAAGAAAGGATAATCAATATGGCTGTTAAAAGCAGGAAAATGGAGAGTGCCAGCAATGCGTTTTGTTGGCTGAGTAAATTAAAATTTCAACTTTTAAAGTCAGCATGATACCCTACCTGATGAAGAGACATGAGCCGCCTTGGAAACTTGCAATTTTAATCTACTTAGCCAATTAAAAGTACCACTTCACCCCTACATTTTCCTGGTTCTTTTGATGGTTAACACATACAGAATTCTGCACTACAGATGTTAAAGAGACTCTAATCCCATCGATGTTTCATTTTTCATTGATACATTGTGACTGTTCAGTTATTAAAGAGAAACTGTGTAAATAGGTTCTTTTTCCTGGTCTTCCCCTAATGTCCTTAATTACAGTATATTTGAAACTCCATTTTATTTTGGATTATGGATAGGAAAGTCTTCATCTCCCCTAGAGGCCTTGATAACGATTTTTCTGCAGCAACTTGAGTTATAAGAAATATGGAGGTTGTCATTGCAGATCTTCCATGGAAATGCTAGTTGCCTGGCTGTTATATACTGAGCTTTTGATACTTTCCCAAGTCACTGAACTTGACAGAATTCACTTGCTAATGTTACTTCACTAGCATTTTTAAAAGTCAGCTGTGGAAACCGCTATATTTTTCCAAAGAGTTTTTCTTTAAACTATGGAGAAGAGGAGGGTAAGCAATGGTGGGCACAAATCCTGAATTTGGACATTAAACTGTACAAAAGGATGGTAAAAAAAAGAACTTGTATATTTGACTTGACATTCAACTGGTTTGGTCAAAATGGTTATCATGTAGGAAATGTGTGGGCTGTAAGTACAGAACTCATAAGGGCCCTTTCCCATGCATGGATCTCGTGAGGATTCGTACCGTTCTTACCCGCTTGCTCAGCGGGGATGGCTCCGTTGATCCCCGCTGAGCCGGCAGATGACAGGGTGGTCCCTGCACACTGTGCAGGGACCGCCCTGTCAGATCTCCGCTCTCCACTATGGGGGATCGGATGAAAACAGACCGTCTGTCCGTGTTTACCCAATCCACCCTACAGACGGATGGGTCTGCAGAATTGGAGCATAGCGGACATCGATGAGATCGGGTGTCAGCAGATGTTCATCCGCTGACACCCGCTATCTCATAGGGATACGTTTGTCACTTTTTCATCCGTGAACAGATTAGGGGTGCAACGGATCACAGTTGATCCGTGAACCGAACGGGTCACCCCCTTCGGATCGGAACACACTGTGATCCGCGGATTGCCAAGGCTCCAGGGCTAGGCCGAAGCCGCAGCCTTTCCTAATGTTATGGCCGCGGCTTTGGCCTACCGCCGCCGTAACATTAGGAAAGACCGCGGCTTCGGCCTAGCTCCGGAGCCGTGGCCATCTTGGTACACCCGGCGGCGGCCCTCCTCTGTTTACACCCACAGAGGAGGAGCCCGCACTCGTGGGACACGCCGCTCGTCTGTCGGTACTAGCTGGGGGGGTCACTGTCCTGAGAAGGGGGTCACTGTCCTGAGAAGGGGGGGTCACTGTCCTGAGAAGGGGGTCACTGTCCTGAGAAGGGGGGGTCACTGTCCTGAGAAGGGGGGGGTCACTGTCCTGAGAAGGGGGGGTCACTGTCCTGAGAAGGGGGTCACTGTCCTGAGAAGGGGGGGTCACTGTCCTGAGAAGGGGGGGGGTCACTGTCCTGAGAAGGGGGGTCACTGTCCTGAGAAGGGGGGTCACTGTCCTGAGAAGGGGGGGTCACTGTCCTGAGAAGGGGGGGTCACTGTACTGAGAAGGGGGTCACTGTCCTGAGAAGGGGGGGTCACTGTACTGAGAAGGGGGTCATTGTACTGAGAAGGGGGGTCACTGTACTGAGAGAAGGGGGGTCACTGTACTGAGAAGGGGGTTCACTGTACTGAGAGGAAGGGGGGGTCACTGTACTGAGAGGAGGGGGGTCTCTGTACTAAGAGGAGGGGGGGTGTCTACACCGAGGGGGTACTATAGTTGGTGGGGGGGGGGGAGATGTGGATATTACAGTGGGGGAGATTTTTTTTTTTTTTTTGCCGATCCGAAAAATGATCCGATCCGTGACTCCTGATCCGAGGAACGATCCGAACCGTGAGTTTTTTGATCCGTTGCACCCCTAAAACAGATGGATGAAAAAGTGGACATACGGTCCTCTGGTGTGAAAGGGCCCTTTATACACAGAGCTCCTGCTTACAGCTGAATTGAATAGAGTCTTTAACCACTGTCATAGGGAAGGTACCATGAATATGCTGAAATGTCTCTCGTTTAAAATCCTACTTACCCACACACGATTCCTTAGCACTTGTAAAAACCCTTAAAGCGGTTCTCCACCCTAAAGTGGAGTCCCGCTGATCGGAACCCTCCCCCCCTCCGGTGTCACATTTGACACCTTTCAGGGGGGAGGGGGGTGCAGATACCTGTCTAAAGACAGGTATTTGCACCCACTTCCGGCCACACGCTACGGGCAAAAGACGGGTTTTTCTGACTTCCCGTCTGTCGCCCGTTGTGTGCTGGGAACACTCGGCTCCCAGCACACAGCGTGTGAGCCAATCGGCGGGCGCAGCGCGACTCGCGCATGCGCCGTAGGGAACCGGGCAGTGAAGCCGCAGCGCTTCACTTCCTGGTTCGCTCAGCGTGGATGGCGGGGGGAGCAGCAGAGAGACGAGCGATCGCTCGTGCTCTACTGCGATCAGCGCTGGACTCCAGGACAGGTAAGTGTCCTAATATTAAAAGTCAGCAGCTGCAGTATTTGTAGCTGCTGGCTTTTAATATTTTTTCCCCATGGCACATCCGCTTTAAGCCCCATACACACTATCAGTTTTCTTGCAGGTTTTTCTCTTCAGGTTTACCAAAACCATCTAATATGAGGTCAATCCTTAAGAGTTTCAATTAGTATGCAATCAGGCAGGCCCTTGCACTACATCAGGGATATGCAATTAGCGGACCTCCAGCTGTTTCAGAACTACAATTCCCATGAGGCATAGCAAGACTCTGACAGCCACAAGCATGAACCTAGAGGCAGAGGCATGATGGGACTTGTAGTTTTGCAACAGCTGGAGGTCCGCTAATTGCTTATCCCTGCACTACATGGTTTTGGTAAACCTGAAGAGAAAAACCTGCAAGAAAAATGGTAGTGTGTATCGGGCTTTATTGTTCCTAAAATCATCCTTTTAAAACATACATTTGTAGTAGATTAATTAAAGCAGACCCAGTAAACTTCAAGGTTCACATACTAGGTGTGGCCCCCCATCCACCTGATAATGTCACTACATAGAAATGTCTGAAAAATGTACATGGAAAGAAAAATGAGAATTATATACTTATCTTACCCGTGTTTCCAACCTGTGGCATGCAGGAAAATGTGATATCATGCTTCTTTTAACGAGAGCCTTGGAAATGCAGAGCAACCTACGGACCCGTGTCAATGGACTTTTGGCACGTGTCACTAGTATTAGTATGGCATTAGTTTGAAATCATCTGGTATAAAGAATATGAAGAAGAGGGGGGGGGGGCTCGCACCATTTTTTTTGTGGGGGGGTCCTTTTTAAAATTCATACCAGAACTTAAGGGCATGGTATGAGTTGGTGGGGGTCCCTCAATAACATATATAGCAAACCCTTATCTAGGATCAGAGTCTGGTATGGGTGAATAGAATCTTATTTGCTAACTAACAGAGCGAAGCGGCCAGGAGCTGTCATTTTGCTAGAACTTTAAACAAACTTTTTTCTTTGTAAATGTCAGTGTTACTATGGTAGGTTGTATGCATGGCACAGATGCACCACTCTAAACACAGCATCCCAGACATGTTAGTTAATGGAGTTTTGCAATTTTAAAGTTTATATTTCAGCATTACTAAAATCACTGCTCTCTGTCAATATTTTTTACTTTTAAGCCCCGTACACACGGCCCGGATTCTCGTTAGGAAAAAAACCTTCTCTTGCCAGCCGAGTGTACTCTTTTGAATGACACGAACGCGGTGACATCGTCCACTACGACAAGCTTGCGCTCGTCAGATTCGATGCCGTTGCCGCCTTGGAAGCTACAGCGCATGCGTCAAAGTCATTTCGAGCATGCGTGGGTTTCCATGGAGAGGTAAGTATACATTTCTCGGCAGGAAAACACTGCTGAGAATCTCACGACGAGAAAATAGAGGCCCAGATTCAAGAAGCAATTGCGCCCGTGTAACCATAAGTTACACGGCGCAATTGCTTACTTGCTCCGGTGTAACGAGTGCTCCTGATTCAGGAACCTCGTTACACCGACTGCAGCCTAAAATCTGCGCGGCATAAGGCACTTATGCCTCGCAGATTTTAGGTTGCATTCTTGTGCTTGCCGCTAGGGGGCGCTCCCATTGTGATCAGCGTGTAGTATGCAAATTGCATACTACCACTGATTCACAAGCTTGCGCGGGCCCCGCGCAAGCCAGGTACGGAGTTTCCGTACGGCAACTTTAGCGCAAGGTTGCCCCTTCTAATAGTAGGGGCAGCCAATGCTAAAGTATAGCCGGCCTTCCCGCGCCGTGAAATTTGAATTTCACGGCGTTTGCGTAAGTGATTCGTGAATGGCGCCGGACGCCATTCACATTCACTTTGAAGCAAATGACGTCCTTGCGACGTCATTTGCCGCAATGCACGTCGGGAAAGTTTCCCGACGGAGCATGCGCTGTACGCTCGGCGCGGGAGCGCGCCTAATTTAAATGATTCCCGCCCCCGGCGGGATCATTTAACTTGCGCACGCTTACGCCGGGCAAATTTGTCGGCGCGCCCTCGCAGTTCACGGAGCTACTGCTCTGTGAATCGAGGGCAGTGCAAAATATTTGCGGGGGCGCAGGGCAAAATTGTTGCCCTGCTCCCCCGCAAATATAGCGCAAGCTATGCTGAATCTGGGCCAGTGTGCAGGTTCTCTATTTTTCTCATCGAGATTCCGGGCAGTCTCCTTGATGAGAAACCTTAAAGCCTCGTACACACGCACGGTTTACTCGGCAAGAAAGCTCTGCCAGCAGTTTTCTTGCTGTTTCTTGCCGAGAAAACCGTGCGTGTGTACGAGGCTTAAGACATGTCCCTTGGGCTAGTGCTTGCCAATCCATCCTCAGTGCAGCTCAGACTTAGTGAGCCTTTCCTTGGCCACACTCAGAGGCATGGCCAAGGAGTTTTGTAGTAGGGTGGGTGGAGCATGAGGGGGAACTGAAAGACTAATTCCACAACAAGTCCACCTTGCTTTTGATTGACAGCACATTATAATGGGTGGGCATGGAGTTGGGAACCCATTCCCCATCAGGTCCTTCTCCAGTGTGATTCATCATTGCCCAAATATCCCCACATCTTTGTGTACATTCATTATCTGGCCTAAAAAGTGTCTATCAGCTGCATGGGCTAGGGTTGAGTCATCAGTTGCTAGGAAGCTGATGGCCAGCCAGCATACAGAACCCAAAAGGAAGGACTTACGGTATGGTATCACTCCTGCTCTTTTTGTTTTATATGCTGTGTATATTTGTTTAGTGTTTTATGTTAGCATTTCTACTTTCTTTGTAAATAATGTATAATAATGTAAGTTTTGCTTCTTCGAACATTGTGTTAATTTCTATAGCTAACATTGTTTTTATATCATCACCATTAACCTTATCAGATCTATGATAGGCTAGCTAACTATAGGCATTGACAAGATAATACATAATTATAATTTAAATAGGTAAAATCCAAACCCCCCCATATTTATTTCAAATGTAAAAGTAAGAAAGTATTACTCATGCAGACTATGTGATGTGAGAATGCGATGTTGCTGATGCTATCCGTGACAATCTTATTTCTCCATAACACATACAGCTTGAAGGCATCTCCCAGGCATGTAATTTGAAAATAAATGTTTTTTTTGTCTCATTTCGTTATTGAAGTTGCATAAATAGGACGACCTTTTCCAGGGCCGGATTCCTGACAAGGCCACCTAGGCCAGGCCTGGGGGGGGGCAGTGGGTGCAGGGGCAGCACCACGGAACTTTAGGGGTGGCTGCAGTCGCATTTGCGACTGGGCCCTTCCATTACACCTCTGAGGGACCCGGCATCTCCCCCTGCACCTCTGGCTGGCCGTTTAGAGTGCAGTGGGGAGAGGTGGGAGAAGGTGGAAGGTGGTGATTAGCAGCAATATGGTGCCTGTGTGGACGGCGGGATCTCCCTGGGGTTTGTACTCTCTCTCTCTCGAGTCAGTGTATATAGTGGAGAGGAGAGGGGACGGGCCTCTGACTCGGGCAGGTATCACTTTCACTTTTACTCTGCTTGTACACTGTTGCTGATGCCTGGGTCAGAGGCCCCTCTCCTCTCTGCTGTATACATTCGGAGATAGAACTACTAGCCTCAGGGAGATCCCCCTGCCTGTGGACACCATAGAGCTGCCCCGCCTCCCACCTCCACCAGCCAGGTGCAGGGGAACCTCTGCAAGGGGGGGAGTCAGCTGTCTGGGGACCCTGATGTTAGAAGGGAGGCTTTCTGGGGACACTAATGTAAGGAAGGGGCCCTCTGGGGACACTGATGTAACAGGGGGGCCTCTGGGGACACAAATGTAAGAGGGGGGCTCTCTGGGGACCCTGATGTAAGGAGGGGCTCTCTGGGGACACTAATGTTAGGGGGGATTTTTGGGGATCCTGGTGTAAGGGGGGGGGCTCTCTGGGGACCCTGGTGTAAGGGGTGACTCTCTGGGGACCCTGGTGTAAGGGGGGGCTCTCTGGGGACCCTGGTGTAAGGGGGGCTCTCTGGGGACCCTGGTGTAATGAGGGAGCACTGAGGACCCTAATATAATTAGGGAGGCTTTCTGGGGACCATAATGTAGGGGGAGGTTCTCTAGGGACCCTGATGTAAGTATGTAGGCTCTCTGGGGACCCTGGTGTAAGGGGAGGCTCTCTGGGGACCCTGATGTAAGGAGGGGCTCTCTGGAGACCATGATGTAAGGGGGGCTCACTGGGGAGTCCCCCTATGTGATGGTGTGTGTGTGTGGGGGGGTGGCATTGAAGGACCCGGTCTTGGGGCGGCAAAGTGAGTAAATCTGGGCCTGGCCTTTTCCCAGCTAAATACAATTTTTTTTACATATGCATTGGTTCATGTCTCCTAGTATAGCACCTAGCTTCTTGTTACCCCTTGTTTGACAATCACTTGCCTCTTAGCTTGAAAATGTCCAGAATAGGTTTTAAAGATTCAACCACCCCCCTTCCCCATAGATTTCAACTTTGTTCGTATTTAAGTTCACAATTTTAGGACTTTACGATAGGTTTGACTAATGGCCCAGAAATCAGACTCAAACATAGTCACATGTCCCTGGAAATAAAGATAGGCAAGGACAGTTAGGCGACAGAAATATAGAAATATGAGATGAAAATCGGCAAGGGTTCCTGGTAAACTGACATACTGTTTGCACAAAAAATTAAACCTTTGCTCTGTACTGAAATATGACGGTGAATGGCTGGCTTATACTTGCTCTTAGTGATTAGAATGTAAATGTCAAGAAGCTTCTGGGTTTCTGTAAAGAGTGAATAAGAATAAAGCAATGGATGGTAAAAGAATCACTCTGGCATCATGGATTTATGTGGAAGTTTATGCATGTTGTATGATTATTCTTTTTCAGAGCTCCCTTGAGCACCAAAATCCCCTTAGCTTTATTATACATTTTCCTCACATAGGAAAATAAAAGACATCATATAGTCAGTGGAGACACATACCTGAGTACTGTGTTCTGAATTTGTCCTCTACAATGTATGTGAATCTGGCAGATCACTAGAGAATATAGAAATAAATATTGTGTCCATATTCCACTAAGAGGCTTATTCAATAAAGGCATGCAAAAGATCAATATATAAAACGTTGCAACTAATTTGATTTCTGTTTACAGAGGGCAATTCTGTAAAACTGGTTGCTATGAGTTGCTTTAATTTGCGTGTTGCATTATGAAATAAGCTGTTAAATGTTATATTGAACAATAGGTAAAAAATCTAACAAGATCTTTATGTTTTATCTTTATGATATACAACAGATGTCTGGGACACAGTAAAGTGTTTCCTTATACAACTAATCAGTTTTTTAAAAGGAGAAGTATGGGTTTTTAAATATATAAACATTTATACTTACCTAGGTGGATGCAGCATCAGTCCAATGCTGCATCTGCCCTCTGCCGCCTCTAAGACTGAGAACCGAGCAAACAAAGATCGCTGTCAGCTAAAAATGGGTCACAGGCATAGGTGTGCACACAGGGTGTGCCAGGTGTGCCCAAGCACACCCTAATCTCCCTGTGCACCACAGATTCCCTCTGGCTGGCCCTGGCTCCAATCTTTCCCCCTGCAGCGCTGCCAGCTTCCCTCCTCTCCTATCGGCTGTTGCTCTGTACCGGCTCTAGGTGAACGGGGGTGAACCACAATTGCGGATGCAAGGATTTCAATGCTCTTCCTTATGTGAGAATTCAGTATTAAGTCCCAGGCGTCACTCCACACAAACAGAAGTTTGTGGGTTCTCTACATCATCTCTCTCTCACATAAAGATAGGCGTTGAGCTACTGAGCCTGGACGCATTACAACATGCAACCAGAGCTTAGCGTTTAAAATTATATTATGCACTAAAAGATTCCAATGCACAACTGCATGCAATCGATTATCAGTATTACATAGCATCGTGTATTAGGCGACTAAGGGAGAAGGTATGAAATACGTCAACCCTTAGCATAGGAAAGTTTAGGCGAACATGTTCCGCAACTTAGGGCATAGACCCATAAACAAGTAGCACATATGTGAGCACGTAGTAAAATAGGTGTTGTTGAGACACCTAATAATTACATACAAGAGGCAATTATAGCTCAGGTACTTTGACAGTACATGTAGTAAATAGGAGTTGTAGCGACAACTATTAGTTGCATCTAGGAGGCAATATAGCTCAGGTACTTTGAGAGTACATGTAATAAATAGGAGTTGTTGCGACAACTAATAATTTCTTAAGAGTGACAATTATAGCTCAGGTAATAATAGTTGCATTTAAGAGGCAAATATAACTGAGGTAACAATAGTTGCATATGAGAGGCAATTATAGCTCAGGTAATTTGGAAGTAAATGTCCCTTTAAGATATTCCTTAGCAATGAGCCATAGGCATAACAGTATATCCCAAATAGTATGTTGATAGGCAAAAGACCTGATAAATAATAACAATTGTATTAGATGGAACATAAGCAGCAGATCTTCCTATGGTACTACAAGTGACACAATAGCTACTTATTCGTTTGCAGGCTTCAGTGTAGGAAGTAGGGATTCCATGGTGTAAGGTGTTCAGCAAGGAAGGTCTCAAGGTTGTCCCCAGCGATAGCTCTCTGTTGCAGTAGATGTAACAGCACTAAAGTAGTAGTTGCGGCTGGAGCGGTGTTGCAGCATGGGGAGCGATGCAATCCAGGGATTACTGGTAGCTATAGTTGGTTGTAGCCTAGCCGGCTATGGCCGACAATAATAGAACAGGGTTCCTTTGTGAAGTCAATGCCTTTATAGGCAAGAAACAGGTGCCTCGCATCCAGCCCTGAATTCAGAGAAAAGCGCAGTTTGCTATGGCGCACTTCTGCAATTCAAGGTGGAACGCACCAGGGCCTCGGGCGATGACGTCATTGGCTATACCGAAAATAGGCAGCGCGAGGAGCGCACTACAAGGAAGTAACAGGTGCGAGAAGCACCTGTTACATGCTCTTGGGCTTTTTAAAATCAACAGTGCTGGATGAGTTCCTGCATGGGAAGATAAAATTAGAATGGGGTAAACTGTCTATATGAAGTCATAGATCCAGTCTTTCAAGTCTGCAGGTCAAGGGCTAATGCCGCATACACACGATTGGAATTCCAGATGGAAAAATTCAGACTGACTTTTTCCATAGGAAATCCCGACCGTGTGTATGCCCCATCCGAGAAATTCCATTGGAAATTCTGATGAATTCCGTCAGAGTTTAAATATAGAACATGTTCTATTTTACTCTGATGGAATTCCGTCGGAATGCCGATGTGCTTTTGGCTGAGCAAAAGCCCGATCGTGTGTACGCGGCATTATATTCTGTTCACACCTATGTAAATGCACGTTCACACCTGTTTCTGTACACTTGTACATGTATTTTGGGGTATGCTAATACATTTCTCATTCAGCAAACAACACACCCCAACACATACACCAGTTATTACCTGCAGTACAGGTATACAGGTAGCTGCATAATATATGTTATACAATGATCTATAAAATCGCTATACATATTTTCATATATATATATATATCTATACAGTATAAGACTGCAGTTCTTTTTAGTATGCAAGATTAGCAGTGCCGATCCGTCTTCATAAAATATTTTCATAGTTCTTCCGTTATGTTCGGAATTACTATATAACTGCTGAAAAAATAATATGTTTTTCTGTTAGACTGGAGTTCCTTTTTAATATGCGAGACCAGTACCCGATCTGTCTTCATAAAAAAATGTTTTCATAGTTCTTTTGTAATAGCTGGAATTATTCTAATTTACATTAAAAGTTTATGTTTAGTAAATGATTTTACTTTGTACATTAAGGCAAGGAAAAGTGTTGCTTGGAGTTTAGCAAGCAGAAAGCTAAGTAGTGGCTGGTAACTTACATCGGCGTACCAAGAACATATTGCGTTGTCCTGGGGGACAATGCAGTAATCTTGAGAGGAGAAGAAGCATGGAGTTTGTTTTTCACTGGGGTTTTACTCAATGGTTAAGTGCAAACACCTGCTGAAGTACTGCTAATTAGTAGGTAATTAGTAGTTAATGTTCTCAGAATTTTAAAAGAAAGCTTACATAAGTAATTACTTACTATTTCTGATAATGCACTGCCTTCTTTGAGATTTTGTATCCCCTAGAACATTTGCCAAGTTGTGAGTTTCCTCAATGTACTAAACTGTTTATTAATTACCCACATATATTACTTAGTGAACAAAAAGAAAAATGCCAGTAGGTGGGAAGATTCACATATCTTGTGCTGCTAATATTTTCCTTTTCACAGAAGAATTTAACAATTAGAGAATTCTGTGAAAGTTTTCATAATTTCCTAGCTCTAGTCGTTAACTATACAGTGATTATTCTCATTTACTGTATGTTGTCAGTTTATTTGACAAAGCTAGAAATCTTTAGAGAGTTTGTTGTTTGGAAGATAAAATATTCTTAAAGAAAAGCTGTAAAGAGTGAAATGACATTGTCAGACCTCTTCTAAATAATGTTGATTCCCTGGCTATCTTGCCAACATTCTAATGACCCCGGGCAAATAAGCAGATTAGGGCAAATAAGCAGGTTGGGATTTCTGACTTTGTGACTGGGTACAACATTTAAAGCATATGTTGTTTATCCCTGCTGCAAGTACAGAAAAAAATGATCTGCCAGAAATCCATCCTAAAGCCTTGTATACACGGTATGATTGTTGGTGGCCAACCGAGAATCAGATTTTTAAAAAAAACGCAGTACTAACGGTACACAATTGTCATGCCATAAACACGAACATAGTGACGTACTACAATGAATTTCAGTTCTTAAGCACCACCCTTTGGACCCCTTCTGCTAATTTCATGTTTGGTGAGAATTGATTCTGAGCATGCGTGTTTACTTCCGACTTTGTGTGACGGATTTGTGTATCGACCATATGAAATTCTGATGTCAAACTGTTGTCCATTGAAAATTTAATGGCCTGTCATCCAACATTTGTTGGCTAAAAATTGGATTACAATTGTCAAAAGGAGCGTACTAACGGTAATAATTTAGGACAACAGTCTGTCAACAGACAATCCCCTGCCAACAATCGGATCGGAGGCTTTAACTTTCTCTTTGAGCCAACGACACAAGGTTAGGAGGTTAGGGGGTTAGGGTTAGGGGTAGGGTTGGGGTTTTCCCTTGAAGGGTTAGGGTTAGGATAGGGGTTAGGGTTTCCCCTTGAAAAATAAGGCTCAGGAATTGTAACAGGGACCCCCCCCAGAGGTCAAAGTTCAGAAAGCGGGTTCCCAGAGGTCAAAGGTCAGGAGGCGTGGCTGACCCACCCACACCAAAGTGTACCGCCTACCACAACTAAGTCGGGGAATGAACAAGTCAGAGAATGAACAAGTCAGGAAAAGTGTTTTTTGCACTGAAATCTTTCCTAAGCAGTGTTTGCAGCCCTGCCTGCTGAACTACAGGATTCAATCTTTCTTCCTCCCCTTTCTGCCCCCCTACACATTGATTTATTTCCCTGCAAAACAATGCTGCAACTTTGTCAAAAACCTGCTCACACACTGCACGTAAAAGGGTTCTTGGGAATGTAGTACAGGGGTCACATGCCTGCATCAGCATGTACTGAGCTCCCATCACCTGCCGCTGTAAACATTTTACATGATGTCACATGAGTCTGTTTTTTCTCTAAAAGAATAAGGTATAAGAAAAAATAGTGCAAGGATCTGCTTTTCAGGGGAGAGAGAAGTTTTATAGTTATGTCCAGGGTTCTGCCTGGAAATACCTACTACCCTTTAAAGTGATAGTAAAGTCCAGTTTTGCCACCTTTTATAAAGCGTACCTGTAGATAAACGAATATCTCCTAAACGTGCACCATTTAGGAGATAATACAATAACTAACATCAGTGACATCCCCGGACGGCATGGAAGGGAGTGACACTATCGTGGATCGGCCACTCAAACAGCCAGAGCCTGCAAACCCAGAAGGGAGACCTATCTATCTATCTATCTATCTATCTATCTATCTATCTATCTATCTATCTATCTATCTATCTATCTATCTATCTATCTATCTATCTATCCATCTATCTATCTATGCTTTTAGTAATTGTTTTTCCTGTCCTTCCTTCCGTCCTGCAGACGAAAAGCTTTCAAAAAATATCTTGGAAAACAGTGGACATACTGTTTGTGGTAATAAGGCCTGGACCATTTGTTTTAGATGTAAAATGTGTTGTTCGAGAACTGAATAAACCACAAAAATTTAAAAGCAACATTGTTGTTACTGGGAATTGTTTTGGAGACTTTTTTTAAGTACAGTAAATATGGTAAGCACTGTGTAGCATAAACTACTACCATGTTTCTTTGCTTTTACCTTTTTTAATATCATTCTTTACATCCTTTAGGTCCTGTACACACGATCAGTCTAAACCGATGAGAACGGATTAAAGTTTAGTTTCATCGGTCCAAACTGACAGTGTGTGGGCCCCATCAGTCTGTTATCCTTCGGTCCAGAATTTTAGAACTTGCTTTAAAATTGAACTGATGGACTAGTAAACGATAGGTCAAAACCGACGGTTAGTATGCAAAAGCATCGGTTCCAAACCCAAGCATGCTCAGAATCAAGTCAACGCATGCTTGGAAGCATTGAACTTCGTTTTTTTCAGCACATCGTCGTGTTTTACGTCACCGCGTTGGACTCAATCGGTTTTTAAACTGATGGTGTGTAGGCACATCAGACCATCAGTCAGCTTAATCGGTTAACCGATGAAACTGAACTTCAGTCCATTCTCATCGGTTTAGACTGGTCGTGTGTACAGGGCCTTATTGTATCTCAATGCTGTTGATCTCCTGCCTCCTCCTCCTTACAGCTACTTATTGTCTACTGCATAGCATTTCTAATGCCGCGTTCACACGATCAGGCTTTTGCCCAGCCAAATCACATCGGAATTCCAACAGAATTCCATCAGAGAAAAATAGAACATGTTCTTTATCTAAACTCCAATGGAATTCATCGAAATTTTCGATGAAAAAACTCAGATGGGGCTACACACGATCGGAATATCCGATGAAAAAAGTCTGTCTTAAGGGTTGGTTTCCTGATAAGGAAAAAAATGGATCAGGCCTTTTTAAAGAGTATTGGCACAGTTACTTGTATTCTCTACTTTAAGGCCATGTCATACGGTGACAACACAGGGGAGCAAATAAAAAACATCGACAGGTTGTTGTCACCCTATAAGAGGAAGTGCCTAAATAGGTTAGTTTGTGGCAGGATCCTCAGTCATTATTTTAATGAAAGCTACAGTAAAAAACACATGGAAAATACTTTTATATTTTAAAGACTATACAAGATTTCATGAGTGGGTTTAGATCTGCCTTAATATCAGTTAAAGGGGTTGTAAAGACAAAAATATTTTCCTCTTAAATTAAAGTCTGACAGTAGCTGATAAAGTAAAAAGTAATGTTTTGCATTATAACTAGTTTGATACCTGTTGAAATCGAGCTGTTTTATTCACCTCAGTCACTCCTGAATCATTATTCTTACTGACTTCCTGGTTTGCGGTGCGCATTCATTCTTGCTACATCATGGCCTAATGGGAACTACAGTTGCCATTAGGCTTAGCCTCAATGCCTGTGAGGGATAAGAGAGCATCTTCACGGAGGGCTGTAGTCATAGGGAGGGGGTGAGCACATTCTGCTTTCCACCATGCAAAACGGCTCAGATGCTGGTGGAAAGCAAGAAGAGGAGTGACAGGAAATGGCATTTTCAAACCTGGATTACTGTATTTTGGAGGTCAAAAGGAAAAACGAGGTAAGTGATATTTAAATGCTCTAGCTTACAGCAATCAATTGATCTAATAAAAAACGAACCTTTAGTGTTCCTTTAAGAAGACTAATTACATTGAATAAAATATTGTCTGCTGACAAGAAGTAAGCCTGTGGCGTTACTGTTTATTTTTCAGGTGTGTCCTTTATCACCATGTGGTATCTGAAATAAAATGCCCATTATCAAAGTTAATTGCATTGGATGTTGGTGCTCTTGAGGCTGGATTCACACCAGTCCGATGCGAATTCCATCTCCGTTACATAGTTACATAGTAGGTGAGGCTGAAAAAAGACAAAAGTCCATCAAGTCCAACCTATGTGTGTGACTATATATCATTATTACATTGTATATCCCTGTATGTTGTGGTCGTTCAGGTGCTTATCTAACAGTTTTTCTGAATCTAGCAATGTTCCCCCGCTGAGACCACCGCCTGTGGAAGGGAATTCCACATCCTTGCCGCTCTTACAGTAAAGAACCCTCTACGCAGTTTAAAGTTAAGCCTCTTTTGCTCTAATTTCAATGAGTGGCCACGTGTCTTGTTAAACTCCCTTCTGCGAAAAAGTTTTATCCCTATTGTGGGGTCACCAGTACAGTATTTGTAATTTTCTGTCTCTTCTCCAGAGAGAATAAGTTTAGTGCTCGCAACCTTTCCTCATAATTAATATCCTCCAGACCCTTTATTAGCTTTGTTGCCCTTCTTTGTACTCGCTCCATTTCTAGTACATACTTCCTATAGACTGGTGCCCAGAACTGGACAGCATGCTCTAGGTCAGTGGTTCTCAACCTTCTAGTGCCGTGACCCCTTGATAAAATTTTCCAAGTTGTGGGGACCCCTAACAGTAAAATGATTTTCATAGCGTGGGTTGAAAGCACCCAAGGCAAGACAAGTAATTTGCTCCCCTAATTCGCGGACATTTAGTGCTCCCTGAGTGCCTTCCACTCGTACAGTATTAAAACCAGATATGGTACATTTTAGGATGTACCACTCTTTATCTTCTCCTTTCTTTCCCTTTCATCTCTCTCTATCCTAATTCCTTGTTTTTTCCCCCCATCCCTCCCTCTAACTGTCTTTCTTGCTCTATCTTTTTTTCCTTTCTCTTCCTTTTTCTTTGTTCCTCTCCCTCTTATCATCTCACTTCCTGGGAGAACAGTGCAGGCTTTAGGAACAGCCCAGGATTGGTGACCCCTGGCAAATCATCATTTGACCCCCAAGGGGGTCCCGACCCCAGGTTGAGAACCACTGCTCTAGGCAGGGCCGCCATCGGGAATTATGGCCCCTTACACAGCTTCAGGCATGGGCCCCCTGGAGCAGAGAACCGGGGGGGGGGGTCGGGTGCCGCCTACAAAAAAAAGAAGAAATAAAGAAGAATATATATAAAAAAATATATATACATACACACACACACAAATTATTATTTTTTTTTATAAAAATAAATTACAAAAAAAGGGGGGGTTGCCAAACCCGGGACCTCTGGGCCCTTTAATAAAAAATAAATCAAAACAAATATATATAAAAAAATTAAAATAAACATTTATACAAAAAAAAATATAAACAAAAATAAACATAAAAAAGGGGGTTTGCCACATGGGGCCCTGGGGACCTCTGAGGCCTTTCATAAAAAAAAAAATATATATATATAAAAAAATATATATAAAAAAAAAATATATAAAAAAAAGGGGGGTTGCCATCCGGGGCCCTGGGGACCTCTGGGCCCTTAATAAATATATATATATATATATATATATATATATATATATATATATAAAAAAAATAAAAGAAATAAAAAAATATATAAAAAAAAGTTTTTTTTTATAAAAAAAAAAAAAGGGGGTTGTCATCCATGGCCCTGGGGATCTCCGGACGATCTCCGGACGGAAAAAAAAATTGGCCCTTTAATAAAAAATAAAATGAAAATACTGTATATAATTTTTTTTATTTTTATAAAAAATAAATAAAAAAAAGGGGGGTTGCCATCTGCGGCCCTATGGGCCTCCGGGCCCCTTACAGGTGTACTGCCTGTACCCCCCTGATGGCGGCCCTGGCTCTAGGTGCTGTCAGACCAGAGTCTTGTTGAGTTGGAGAATTATCATTTTATCTCTGGAGTTATTCCCCTTTTTAACGCATGCCAACATTCTGTTTGCTTTGTTAGCAGCAGCTAGGATGGAATCTAGATGGGGGTCCTAGTAGATGATAGGCTCAGCAATGGCATGCAATGCCAAGCTGCTGCTAACCTCCCAGTGTATAGATTGCATTCATATTTTTACCATCCAAATGCATTATTTAAAAATTTTCTACATTAAACCTCATTTGCCATGTTCTCTGTGTGAAGCTGTTCAGCGCTTCCTCTCTTTTGTAGCTGCGGATCAGCTGAGTGGGGAGAGGGGGAGGTGTAGTGAGGAGGGAGAGAGAATGCCTCTTCACAACAGAATGCATCTGCGAATCAGATGCGTTCCCATAGAATAATATGTGCCTGTAATTTGCACCGCACTGCCTAGAAAACGCACATGTTTTTTGGCCAATGCGGAGTGCGAATGCAAAGCACATATGTGAACCAGACTGATTGAAAGTAATAGATTTTAAAATGTTCTGCGAATTGCATGTGGTGTAAGCTGCATCCAATTCGTGCTAGTAGAGATAGTGAAGTGACAGTACATTTGGGAAAAGGGAAGTAATCGGTCCTCAGATACTGGACCTATAATTATATGGCAAAGGCTCCTAAAAATAAAGCTGGCCATACACAAGTTCATTTGAAATCTTATAAGATTTCATGAAGGTTTTTTTTTTATTTCTGAATCATTAGTGGGATCAAATCCATGTTTGTTTTCAACCACAATGGAAAAAAAATTTAAGCAGCGGGATAGTAAATGTTTCTCAAATCAAATCAAACCCTTCAGCTGTGGAGTGTATCTTAAAATTGTAATTTCGTTTTCCTTTTAAAGTCTTTAAAATGTCCCTAGTCTACAATTGCTTTGCCCATTGTCTTCCACTAGAGTTCTTTTTGATCATCTTTAATGTCCGTGAATTAGGGGTTCATTTTTATCCTCAAGCTGCAGTGATGCATCTCCACTTTCCCCTTGACAATTTTGCACTGTTGCTGTCTGAATTTGTTCTCCACCACTTCTTCCATTACAAAGTCTAATGAAATAACAACAAGTCCTTGAGTCACACCTTGAAGTTATTATCCCTTTTGCTCTATCAAAAAAAGATCAGCGCCATTGCATTGTTTATGCTATAGTTGTTCCCATTGACATAAGTTGTCAACTCTTTGAAGGGTCTCAGCAGGTGAAACACCCCTTTTATCAGTTGCCACTGCCTAGGCCCATGAAACACATGCTTCCTGATTTCCTTCTATCATGTGTAACATACACTATATGACCAAAAGTATTGGGAAGCCTGGCCTTACTTGCACATGAACTTTAATGGCATCCCAGTCCTATTCCGTAGGGTTCAATATTGAGTTGGCCCACCCTTTGCAGCTATAACAGCTTTAACTCTTCTGGGAAGGCTTTCCACAAGGTTTAGAAGGGTGTCCGTTTCTGAAACTGTGAACAGTGATGATCCCAAGGATTGTCACTGATCATAGTCCATAAACAGTTTATGAAACAGATAATCGGGGGAGAAGTGTTTGAACATGTTCTCCTGCCGATGATCTCCGCACACTGAGAATCCTCATTGACTGACATAGAAACGGCCAGTTTATAAAGCTGCGATCTCAGCGCTTCACTGGCGATCTGTGTCAGAATTCACACTCTCCGATTCACCCGCTGGTGAAGAGGTGGAGAATCGGGGAGTGAAGAGGGAATCTGGGGGGATCTGAGGGGGAAGGAGGAAGATTTTTAATTTTTTTCTACCTCGTTCAGAACCCTCAAGACTGTAACCCTGTCATGTTTATGTATATATATATATATATTTATATATATATATATATATATATATATATATATATATATATAGTGCCTTGCGAAAGTATTCGGCCCCCTTGAACTTTGCAACCTTTTGCCACATTTCAGGCTTTAAACATAAAGATATAAAACTGTAATTTTTTTTTGAAGAATCAACAACAAGTGGGACACAATCATGAAGTGGAATGAAATTTATTGGATATTTAAACTTTTTTAAGAAATAAAAAACTGAAAAACTGCGCATGCAAAATTATTCAGCCCCTTTACTTTCAGTGCAGCAAACTCTTTCCAGAAGTTCAGTGAGGATCTCTGAATGATCCAATGTTGACCTAAATGACTAATGATGATAAATAGAATCCACCTGTTGGTAATCAAGTCTCTGTATAAATGCACCTGCACTGTGATAGTCTCAGAGGTCCGTTTAAAGCGCAGAGAGCATCATGAAGAACAAGGAACACACCAGGCAGGTCCGAGATACGGTTGTGGAGAAGTTTAAAGCCAGATTTGGATACAAAAAGATTTCCCAAGCTTTAAACATCCCAAGGAGCACTGTGCAAGCGATAATATTGAAATGGAAGGAGTATCAGACCAGTGCAAATCTACGTAGACCTGGCTGTCCCTCTAAACTTTCAGCTCATACAAGGAGAAGACTGATCAGAGATGCAGCCAAGAGGCCCATGATCACTCTGGATGAACTGCAGAGATCTACAGCTGAGGTGGGAGACTCTGTCCATAGGACAACAATCAGTCGTATACTGCACAAATCTGGCCTTTATGGAAGAGTGGCAAGAAGAAAGCCATTTCTTAAAGATATTCATAAAAAGTGTCATTTAAAGTTTACCACAAGCCACCTGGGAGACACACCAAACATGTGGAAGAAGGTGCTCTGGTCAGATGAAACCAAAATCGAACTTTTTGGCAACAATGAAAAACGTTATATTTGGCGTAAAAGCAACACAGCTCATCACCCTGAACACACCATCCCCACTGTCAAACATGGTGGTGGCAGCATCATGGTTTGGGCCTGCTTTTCTTCAGCAGGGACAGGGAAGATGGTTAAAATTGATGGGAAGATGGATGGAGACAAATACAGGACCATTCTGGAAGAAAACCTGATGCAAAAGACCTGAGACTGGGACAGAGATTTGTCTTCCAACGAGACAATGATCCAAAACATAAAGCAAAATCTACAATGGAATGGTTCACAAATAAACATATCCAGGTGTTAGAATGGCCAAGTCAAAGTCCAGACCTGAATCCAATCGAGAATCTGTGGAAAGAACTGAAAACTGCTGTTCACAAACGCTCTCCATCCAACCTCACTGAGCTCGAGCGGTTTTGCAGTCTCTCAATGTGCAAAACTGATAGAGACATACCCCAAGCGACTTACAGCTGTAATCGCAGCAAAAGGTGGCGCTACAAAGTATTAACTTAAGGGGGCTGAATAATTTTGCACGCCCAATTTTTCAGTTTTTTATTTGTTAAAAAAGTTTGAAATATCCAATAAATTTCGTTCCACTTCATGATTGTGTCCCACTTGTTGTTGATTCTTCAAAAAAATTACAGTTTTATATCTTTATGTTTGAAGCCTGAAATGTGGCAAAAGGTCGCAAAGTTCAAGGGGGCTGAAAACTTTCGCAAGTCACTGTATATATTAGGGTTGTCCTGATACCACTTTTTTAAGACCGAATACAAGTACCAATACTTTTTTTCAAGTACTCGCCGATACCGAATACCGATACTTTTTTTTAATCTCATGTGACAGCGGCACATGTGTCAGTAGTTTATTTTTTTATTTTTTACATTTTATTTAATTTACAATGCTGTCTTTTTTTAAGGGGGGGGGGGTGGACCGTGTCAGTGTGTTTTTTATTTTATTTTCTACAACAATTTTTTTTATTCTTTTGTTTTTTTATTCTTGTCCCCCGCCGTGTTTCTCTCTCTCTCCGTGTCCCCCCCGTGTTTCTCTCTCCCTCCATGTATGCCTCCGTGTATCCCTTCTCAAAGGCTTTGGTGAGATATCAGGGGTCTTAACAGACCTCTGACAACCCTTTGAGACAGGGAAAGGGACTAGGGACACATGTTCCCCAGTCCCTTTCTCAGCAGCATCAGCTGCGCTGAAAATGAAAGGAGAGAAGACAGCGTCTTCTCTTCATTCATAAACGGAAACATTGTAAACACAGGTTACGATGTTTCAGTTATGTGAATGGACAGAGTCAGTGATCACTGACTCTGTACATTCGGAGCAGTAAGGAGCCGGATTTACCGGCTCCTACCCCGCTCTCCATCCTGACAATTTCAGGGGGTGGAGGAGGAGCATGGAAGGGGAGAGAAACACTGCAGGATACACAGAGGGATACACGGCGGGATAAACGGCGGGATACAAGGAGGGATACATGGAGGGAGAGAGAAACACGGGGGGACACGGAGAGAGAGAGAAACACAGCAGGGGACATGGAGGGAGGGAGACAGACTGCAGCAGAACGGAGGGGGGCTGGAGGAGGACACAGGACAGTCAGCGGTGATCGGTGCTTGTAACTTCCCCATGCACTGATCACCGCTGACAGTACAAGTATCGGGTGAAGCATCGGGAGCATTTGCCCAAGTACAAGTATCGGGCAAATGCTTGGTTTTCGGGACAACCCTAATATATATATATATATATATATATATATATATATATATATATACAGTATATATATATATATATATATATATATATATATATATGTGTGTAAATGTAGCGCCTGGTTACTTTTCAGAATCGGTGCTATGTTAAATTTAGAGGGGGTCAGAGAGTTAGTTAACTCTGACCATGTTGATTTGTTCAAATTTGGGTCTCTGTCTCAGCTTTGGCTGTGCTGTGGGTCCATTCTGTTGTTTCTGGGATGCTGATATCACCCCAGGTTGGCAGGTGGCAGCAGTGGAGTCAAGGATTGGGTGATCTAGCCCAGCAGCCTATCAGGAGGGTTTGGTCTTGCTGTGCATGCTGGGAGAGAGTATTTGTGGGGCAGACGCCATCTTCCTGGGCTTCTCATTGTGTGGCGCCCACCTTTAGGGTAGCCACTTCACGCCGCCCCGGAAAATGGCCTTCCGGGCCAGGGTGTGCATGCAACGCAAGGATCCTGGCTTCGGGACCACGTTGGCCTGGAGTAATTGATCTGCCGCTTGGGGACTCAGTAATCGACTGGGTCCCACCTAAGGAGGTCCTGGGCCGTACGGTGGAGAGTCTGCCTGAGGAGTACCAAGAGAGGCTGGTGTTCCGATAGGGGCCTGACCATCCATCGAGGACCAGGGAAACCGGACACTGAGAGGCTGGATGTTGGCCGCCTGTCAGTCGGTACCCTAATCTAAAACTACCTGAAGGAGACCCAGGTGCCAAGTCTGCTAAGGAGGATTATGTCGCTGTTCAATTATCAGGGGGGTCTGTGGCAGAGACTTTTTCCTAAGGTTTGAGTGACATTCTGGCTGTCAGGCTGGTGAGAGAGGCCTGTCCAGGTGCGCTACACCCACTCTGGCTGGAGTGATGAAAGAGACATTACATGTGGGCGCAGGACTATTTCCCTATTACTGACATCTGGATCTGCTATCTTCATTTCTATTGAACCTCTACTCTTCACCAAGTTTTATTGTTTTTACCCGGCTGGGTAATAAAGAGCACAGAAAAAGACACCTGTTGTGGACATTCCGTTACTACAACTTTCACCAAACACCGTTAGACATCGGAGAAACACGAGGTAACATGCCGCCCCAAAACAAACCAGCAGCTCCTCCGGGGGTAGTGATACATATATATATATGTATATACATGTGTTTATATAATGTCTGTGTATGTATACATATATATATATTATGAAGGGGGACTCGTTATTTTATTAACATGTATCTACAGATACACCGGCGTAATTCGAAAATCCCGCCGGCGTATCATTGTTTTGTATTCTGAAAACAAGATACGCCAGAATTAGGCTAGGATCCGACTGGTGTAAGTCACTTACCGTCGGATCCTAAATGCAATACTACGCTGGCCGCTAGGTGGCTTTTACATCGATTTCAGCGTTGCAATGCAAATGAGCCGAATACGCAGATTCCCGAACATTTTTGCGCCGCTTTGCCGTAATTTACATTGTTTCCGTAAGCGTAGGGTTACCCCTGCTATATGAGGGGTAACCTTACGTCGGTCCGCCGTATGCCATGTTAAGTACGGCCGTTGGGACAGCGTCGGGTTTTTCCGTAATTTACGTAGTTTACGTAACTCATCGCGAATAGGGCTGTGCGTTAATTACGTTCACGTCGCAACCAATGTATTTGCCGGCGCATGCGCAGTTCATTCGGCACGGGGGTGCGCTTAATTTAAATACAAGCCGCCCCCTTTGATTTACGCGGGGATACGCCGGGCTATTTAGACTACGCCGCCGCAAATTACGGAGCAAGTGCTTGGAGAATACGGCACTTGCTCCAGTAAGTTCCGGCGGCATAGTGTTAATGGCATACGCTACGCCCCGCTCGTAGATACGCTGATCTACGAGAATCTGGCCCTCTGTGTTTCTGTGGATTTCGGGTACTGTAATCTCATAAAGTCTCATGAGATTCCAGTATCAGGGGCCATTCTCCAGTGTTGGAAGCAGTGGCGGTTCGTCTATAGAGGGCGTCCCCTCTGGCTCTCGCACCACACTGATTACAATAACATAGATTCATGCATTGCATGAATCTATGTTATTGTTGCCGGCCGCTGCCGCCGAGCGCCGGCCACCTGAATAAAGGCAGCTGGTTGGCTGTGCGGAAGTGCCTATCAATTGATGGCACAGTGGCTGTGTTTGATGGCATGGCACAGTGACTGCGTTTTATGGCATGACACAGTGGTGACAATTGATGGCACAATGGCTGCGTTTGATGGCATGGCACAGTGACTGCATTTGATGGCATGGCACAGTGGTGACAGTTGATGGCACAGTGGCTGTGTTTTATGGCATGGCACAGTGGCTGCGTTTGATGGCATGGCACAGTGGCTGCATTTGATGGGCACAGTGAGGCTGCAATTGTTTTTCTTTTTCGTTTGCCCCCCTCCAAAAATTTGGAGCACCAGCCGCCACTGGTTGGAAGCATTGGTAGATCGCTTCGCTCCTCCAAAGGTGAAGCGATCTTCACTGCTTCATAAACTGTCACCCAGAGGAGAACGATCTCCTCTGAGAAGGCTGGCTATATTTCACTTCTTCATAAACGGACAGTGTAGTGTAGTTGTTGACTGCTTTACAATACTCATATTCGTAGTTGAGCAATTGCTAAGTGGAACTCAATTTAGATTGAATATCACTCGTCAACCAGTAGAAATAGTGCACAATGGGTTTCCTTAGGCTTTCATAATCATTTCTACTATTTTAGAAGTTTTGGTATTTCTAAATGTTTTATATAAGCCAGAGAGAGTGTTTTCATGTCTCCCCATAATACAGTATGTGTTTCTTTGCAATGTTGTTGACTATATTGTCAGATTGGACATGGAAGGGGAAAAAAAAAACAACAACAGGCTATTTGCTACCATATGCATGAAAGCAACTTTCCTGAGATGTGCCATTTTTTTCCATAGGATCACAAAATGAAATATGACATACCAGTGCTTTACAAGTGGGTTAAGAATAGAAGCATATGTTAACTGTGTTAATATGTAAATGGGTAGACTCCTTAGAATAGGAAGCAGACATATTCTAAGAGCTTATCTTAGCCATTATGGCAATGATACTAGTTTTGTTTCTAGCTGATACTACTGTGGTGTATTGTTGTTACAGAAGCTTACCGAGTTTACTCCACAAGTCATGAAAGACTGTGATATATGTGGCCATCTAAATGTTTATAGTGGTGTGCAGTGCACCTGATTTTAGGTAACTTGCCATGTTCCCAAGCACTTGAATTTATTCAAGTACAACTACGGTATATTAGAGAAATAATGGAAACTATGGGGTTAATGTACTAAAGGCAAATAGACTGTACACTAAAATATAAGATAAAGCTTCACTTCACAAAGAATACCCAATCACATGCAAGGAAAAACATTTTTTTTTTTTGCTTGCACATGATTGGATGATGGAAGTCAGCAGAGCTTCTGTTAATTTACTAAGCTCTGGAGAAACTGCTCTTTCAGAGTGTAACTGCACTTTGCAACATGCCCAGTCTATTTGCCTTTAGTAAATCAACCCCTGTGTGTCTTGTACAGTAGAAGAATGCGCTACACATATTTAATAAATACCAGTCAACTGTATAGCAGTGACTAAACCACCAGCAACTTTTCCTGTTCAAATACCTAGCAAAGAGTTACCGTGCTTCAAACCTATGAGGTAAAGGATTTTTAGTTATCACTTTGACAATTCAGTTGCCTTTTTACGTAATAATATTAAAATAATGTTAAAATAATAAGAATAATTAGAATAATAATTTTAAAAAGGTTGTGTCACAATATAGGAGTCATGTTATTTTCATATTATTTTTCAAATTTCACTGAACAGAAAGGAAATGGTTCCGTTTTACACTTTAAAATGAAACTAAGGCCACTGCAAAGTATGAAAGCTGGTATCATAAGCAAAGGATAAGATCCCCAGAAGCCCTGCACATACATGCACAATTTTTTTTAGAGGGCCATAGGAGTTTAAAAATCTGGGACATCTATTATGTTAAGACTTCAGACAGAAAAAAATCACTTAGCACTTTCCCTTTAAGCTTTCTGAGCCTCCAGATTGTTCATATTTACTGTACCGTTACATACCTTGGCAAGCTAAACTGAACACAATGTAAAAATGCTTACTGTAACCTGAGGTCACCTTTAGTAAAGATTGCATATCAGAATGAAAACATACAATAGAAGTAATGGTCATCAACCCAACACCACATCCGACCTTTAAATACTAATTCATAGACAAATAACATGTTATACGGAACTTTTAAGGTGTCACAATCTCATCACTCAAAAATACAATCAAATATATCCCTATTGTTTATTATACATATATAAAAGCTTTTTTGTATAAAAACGATATACAGGTTCCCCAAATTAGTATATTAACAGTATATACTAATATGTGGGCGTCAAAGTTATCCTTATCAGTAGGGATGAGCCCGCTGTTCGGTTCGCACCAGAACCTGCGAACACACCAAATGTTTGTGTGAACTTTAGAAACCCTGTTAAAGTCTATGGGACTTGAACGTTTGAAATCTAAAGTGCTAATTTTAAAGGCTAATATTCAAGTTATTGTCCTAAAAAGTGTTTGGGCACCTGGGTCCTGCCCCAGGGGACATGTATCAATGCAAAAAAAAGTTTTAAAAATAGCCGTTTTTTCGGGAGCAGTGAATTTAATAATGCTTAAAGTGAAACAATAAAAGTGAAATATTCCTTTAAATTTCGTACCTAGGGGGGGGGGAGGGTGTGTGTAAAGTAAGCATGTGAAATAGCGCATGTTTCCCGTACTTAGAACTGTCTCTGCACAAAGTGTCATTTCTGAAAGAAAAAAAGTAATATAAACCGGACTCGCGGCTATAATGAATTGTCGGCTCCCGGCAATTCAGAGAGAATTCATTCATAAAAAAATTAAAATAAAAGCGTGGGGTCCCTCCAAATTCAATTACCAGGCCCTTCAGGTCTGGTATGGATATTAAGGGGAACCCCGCCGTCAATTTAAAAAAAATTACGTGGGCTTCCCCCCAAATATCCATTTCAGACCCTTCAGGTCTGGTGTGGATTTTAAGGGGAACTCCACCCCAAATTAAAAAAAAATGGCGTGGAGTTCCCCCAAAAATCCACACCAGACCCCTTATCCGAGCACGTAACCTCTCCGGCTGCAGAAAAGAGGGGGGGACAGAGAGAGCCCCCCCTCTCCTGGGCCTCAACATGGGGAGGATGTCCCCATGTTGATGGGGACAAGGGCCTCATCCCCACAACCCTGGCCGGTGGTTGTGTGGGTCTCCGGGCGGGGGGCTTATCAGAATCTGGAAGACCCCTTTAACAAAGGGGACCCCCAGATCCTGGCCCTCCCTATGTGAATTGGTAATGGGTTATCCCTACCATTTCACAAAGGAAGTATAAATAGTTGTAAAAAAACACACACCATGGAAAAAAGTACTTTATTAAAAAGAAAAAATATATATATAATCCAGCGGTGGTAATTCACACGGTCACTGCTCCCCGCTCCAACGTTGTCGGTATCCAGCGACGGGTGATCTCCTCTCCGGTCCAGCGATGAGAAGATCGTCCGGGATCCAGAGCGCAGCATCGCCGGCCACCTGTCTCCACCGCCGGATACAGCCTGGCGAATGACGCTGCTGAAGCCGATACATTTCTTTTATAGGTGAGGCGGGGCCACCCGTCACGTGACCCCACCCCCTCTGACGCAAGGGGGAAGCCTGGGCTTCCCCAGTGACGTAGCAGAGGGTGCGTCAGAGGGGGACAGGGTCACGTGATGGGTGGCTCCGCCTCACCTATAAAAGAAATGTCACAGCTTCAGCAGCGTCATTCACCGGGCTGTGTCCGGTGGAGACAGGCGCCTGGCGATGCTGCGCTCTGGATATCGGACGATCTTCTTATCGCTGGACCGGAGAGGAGATCACCCGTTGCTGCATATCGACAACGTTGGAGCGGGGAGCCGGGACCGAGTGGATTACCACCACTGGATTTTTTTAAAAAAATACTTTTTTCCACAGTGTGTGTGTTTTTTTACAACTATTTACACTTCCTTCGTGAAATGGTAGGGGTACAATGTACCCTATTACCAATTCACATAGGGGGGGCCAGGATCTGGGGGTCCCCTTTGTTAAAGGGGTCTTCCAGATTCTGATAAGCTCGCAGACCCCCACAACCACCGGCCAGGGTTGTGGGGATGAGGCCCTTGTCCCCATCAACATGGGGACATCCTCCCCATGTTGAGGGCATATGGCCTGGTACAATTCAGGAGAGGGGGGGCCACTCACTGTCCCCCCTCTTTTCTGCTGCCAGCCAGGTTACATGCTCAGATAAGGGGTCTGGTGTGGATTTTTGGGGGAACTCCACGCCATTTTTTTTTTTATTTGGGGTGTTGTTCCCCTTAAAATCCACACCAGACCTGAAGGATCTGGAATGGATATTTGAGGGGAACCCTACATAATTATTTTTTTAATTGACAGCGGGGTTCCCCTTAATATCCATACCAGACCCGAAGGGCCTGGTAATTAAATTTGGGGGGACCCCACTCTTTTTTTTTTTTAGGAATAAATTCTCCCTAAATTCCGGGAGCCGACAATTCATTATAGCCGCAAGTTCGTTTTTTTTCCCCTTCAGAAATGACACTTTGTGCAGAGACAGTTCTAAGCATGGCAAACATGAGCTATTTCACATGCTTACTTTACACCCCCCCCAGGTACAAAATTTAAAGGAATATTTCACTTTTATTGTTTCACTTTAGGCATTAATAAATTCACTGCTCCCGAAAAAAATAGCGTTTTTAAAACTTTTTTTTTGCATTGATACAGGCCCCCAAACACTTTTTAGGACAATAACTTGCATATTATCCTTTAAAATTAGCACTTTAGATTTCTCCCATAGACTTTAACAGGGTGTTCCGTGGCTTTTCGAATTCGCCGCGAACACCCCAAAATGTTCGTTGTTCGCCGAGTAGGCGAACAGGCAATGTTCGAGTCGAACATGAGTTTGACTCGAACTCGAAGCTCATCCCTACTTATCAGACTGAATTGCCCTTTTCCAGCCACTACTAATCCATATGCACATTCAAAAGGAAGATATTGCAATGTTTGGAAGTGGTTGGCTGTAGATTCTTGATGTATTTCACAGTTGAGCTGTATTCTGATTCCTCAAAAGTCCTGTGAAGAAGACATAAATCACACCACATGAAGGCAACATAGGTATCTCAGGGGAGACTGAAGGGAATATAAAAAAAAAAAAGAAAACAATGTTTTGCAGCCTCAAACAGGTGATAGTCCTTTGTTTATCCAAGGGGTTTATTATAAATCCATATCAATCCCTCACATAACTGGGGGAAGTGAATTCTGCATCTCTTATAAAGTAATTTTCCAGAAAACACAGAATAGAAAAATCTCTCAGAAGTGAAGGTAGAAACACTGGGGTAATTTACTAAAGGCAAATAGACAGTGCACTTTGCAAAGAGCAGTTGCACTCTGCAAGTGCAGTGGTTCCAGAGCTTAGAAAATGAGCAAAGACTCTCCAGACTTCCATCATCCAATCAAGTGCAGGCAAAAATTCAGTTTGTTTTTTAAACTTCCTTGCATGTGATTTTGTATTCTTTGCACCACTGCACCAATGTGGTTCCATCTTGGATATAAAAATCCTCCCACATGGACAGGAGCAATAATCAAGTCCTATAAATACAGCACTCCAGGGGTGGGTACTCACATTTTTGAGAGATATACTGTAGGCAGCTAAAGTTGTATAAAAATCTGACTTTTTTGTAAAAAAATCAAGATCATCCCTATTTATTCGCACCTCCAACAAATAAGTGAGGTTGTCCATTACATTAATAGATCTAAATGGAGGATCGTGAGGTGGAAGGGGCAGACTGAAGTTTGAATTTTACAGGAAAGGTCAAAATGCAAACATAACTTCAACAGTCTATACCTTTGACTGACAGTTGTGACTGTGTGTTTAGAGATAACCACTGCTTTTCAATTGCCTCCTTTTGTGACGTGTTTACTTGTAAACCCGCGATTATTTATTTCATTTTTTTTTCACCTGAAAGGCAAAAGCCATAATGAGCTAGTATGCACCGCATATTAGCTCATTATGAAATACTTACCTCGGAATGAGGTGAGAGGAACTTACCTGGTCCACGCCGAGCGAGATGTCATCTTGACTCGGCGTGTCTTCCGGGTATCACCGCTCCAGCGCTGTGATTGGCTCGAGCGGCGATGACATCACTCCCACGCATGCGCGCAGGAGACTTCAATTCGGCAAGGTCCGGCGGCTGCCGGTCCTTTAGCAGAGGATCCCCGCTGCGCATGCGCCGCTGCAATCAGCGGCGCATTTCGGGGGAATTATCACTTAAACCGTACAGGTTTAGGAGATATTCTTTATACTTACAGGTAAGCCTTATTATAGGCGTACCTGTAGGTAAAAGTGAAAAAGTGAGTACACCCCTCACATTTTTGAAAATATTTTATTCTATCTTTTAATGTGACAAAACTGAAGAAATAACAACTTTTCTACAATGTCAAGTAGTGAGTGTACAGCTTGTTTAACAGTGTAAATTTGCTGTCCCCTCAAAATAACTCAACACACAGCCATTAAAGTGGTTGTAAACCCTATTTTACAACCTTATGCTACAGGTAAGCCTATAATAAGGCTTACCTGTAGCTAACAAGGATATCTTCTAAACCTGCACAGTTTAGGAGATATCCCCTGTTCCCTGCATATGCCGATGTCATCGGCACATGCGCACTGGGGAAAACTGAAGAAATGGCACCTATGTGCCGTTGCTCCAGTCTCTGTGCCGTTACCGGCGGCTCCCGTGCGCATTCGCGGGAGTGATGTCATCGTGGCTCCGGCCAATGACATGCATACTAGCTCATTATGCAATTTGCCTTGCAGGGGTTTTTTTTCTCGATTTTTTAAGCGGGTTTACTTCTCTTTAATGTTTTATACCACTGGCAACAACGTGAGTACACCCCTAAGTTAAAACGGACCAATCATACCCCATCTAACCTCCATGCATTGTCAGTACAGCACTATGATAAATAATCTCACTTAACCAAAGTGCCTGCTTTACATATCTGCTTTCAGTTTACCAGCTTTAAAGAGAGCTGGGCTTCCCCACTTCTTCTTACCTTAAGAGTTCATGCCCACCTCCCAATCTGCAGTCCTCTTAATACCCAAAAATCCAGACTTGGAGCAGATGTGCATGATACCCCACATTCCCCCACCCTTGCTCCAATGTAGTGCTGGTCTTGGTCACCATGCTGCAGCTCAGTTTCAGGGTCTTGGCAATCTTCTTATAGCCTAGGCCATCTTTATGTAAGGCAACAATTATTTTTTTCATGTCCTCAGAGAGTTCTTTGCCATGAGGTGCCATGTTGAACTTTCAGTGACCAGTATGAGAGAGTGAGAGCGATAACACCAAATTTAACGCACCCGCTCCCCATTCACACCTAAGACCTTGTAAAACGAACGAGTCACATGACACCGGGAGGGAAAATTACAAATTGAACCCAATTTGGATATTTTCAATTAGGGGTGTACTCACTTTTGTTGCCAGTGGTTCACACATTAATGGCTGCGTGCTGAGTTATTTTGAGGGGACAGCAAATTTAAAACTATTATACAAGCTGTACAGTCACTACTTTACATTATAGCAAAGTGTAAATTTCTTCAGTGTTGTCACATGAAAAGATAATAAATAAAATAAAATATTTACAAAAATGTGGCGTGTACTCATTTTTGTAAGATACTGTAAATATAGATGTTCAGACAGTGGTACCCACCTCCACATTTGGTGGAATTGATCTATTGCTCAATCTTTCTGGCGTGAAATTTTTGGTATTCTCTTCACCTTTGTCGGAAATACTCTGGATCCTGACACTTCAGTAGCCCTAATTAATCATAAACCCCGGAGATCACTCAGTTCATTCTACTCCTACAGGTTACCACTGCCACAAAGCAAAACATTTCAATGGCCTGCAAATCGACCCACTTAAATTCAGTGGAAACTAAAAATAGAATCACTAGAGCAATAATTCAAGCTAAGATTGAGGCTGTAATCCTTGACAAAGTTACAAAATATGAGTGCCTGTGGCAGCCGTGGGTCGAGCACTTCCTCCCCCTGATTTTAATAGCTCAATACTTCTCCCCTAGCCTAGCCACTTCCATGCTCAGCTTGCTTGTAGGCACATAGGCACTGGTTCTGTCACCCCTTTCCCCTGGCAACATTCCAACTCTTCCCTGTCCTCTTTCTTATCTCCCCCTCGCTCCTCTTCCTCCTCTTTCCCTCTCCCCTCCTCTCTTCTCCTAGATCCCTTTTGGATTGCTCTCCTCCTTAGGGAATTTCCTTTGCCTAGCCTCACTGATCTGTGATACAGAGAACTATGTGCCCTTGATCATTGGCATCCTAGCGGGCCCTAGCATCTCTAGATGCTCCTGATACCAGACCCTTACCCATGTGGGTCCTCCTGTCCTGACCCTTATAACCTACCATTTTTTACCCTTAGATTCTTGATATTCTATTCTAAGTCAAGATATTGGTTCACACTTTTAATGCTGATTCTCAAACTTCTGTTAAGTATGTGGGCTGCATCCTGATTTTCACTTTTGATATTTTTGTATGCATCATTGTTATCTCTTTTTGCAATTTGGGAATGTGACCAGCCCCCCCCCCCCTTAAACTCTGTACTCTGTATTACATTTCCAATAAAATGTTTGAACAAGAAAATATATAAATATAGATGTTGCCATTTCAAATCTAAAATCCTAATAGGTATAACACCACACCATTTCATTTGCTATGCATTTACTAAAATAATCATGTACTTTTACATGCAACTACCATATGTACCTTAACTTGTCCCGATATCAACCTGTGATTTCCCGTAGTGCATTCTCTAATTGGGGAAGTCAACATTTTAAGTCAAATAAGACACTGTTACTTTGCATTATTGGCAATATAATTTCCTTAGCAGCTTACGGGAAAGGAGAACAAGAAGGATGACTTCCTGCAGCAGTAAAAAAGCATGAAAATTAGGAAATCACACCTCCTGATCTGCATTCTTATTCCAGGTCAGTGACTTAAAAAGTGCTGAAGTAATTAGATCAGCATAACAGGAAAAAAAGTCAACAATGACAGCCTCCATACTTCTTCATTAAAAGATTATTTTAAACAACATTGACAGGATTACTGTCCATGGTGCTGATATTTTCTGAATAAGCATCTCCAAAAATCACACGATCTTCAAATAATAGAAATAAAGACCTGACATGGTAAAAAATTAAATTTATTTAGAACTTACTTCTTCTTTCTTAATCTTATTTGCAAACATTTTCTAAGGAACATTGATGTCTGTTTTTTTGTGTACTTTGCACTCCAGCAAAGCCACTCCTTTGCTGCTTTAAATGCTGACCACAACCACCAACCTAGTATCGATGAGCTCAGTAAGCTACATCATTACTGTCAACTGTCAAGGGATCCAAGAAGATGCTTTATGCTTTTTAAACATAGTGGGTGACACATTCATATGAACCTTTGCTTTCCTTATCCTTTCTTAAAAAGACTTTTTGAAAAACATTTTAAGGTAGCATTGTCTCCCTATCTGTGTATGTAAAGTCAAAGTGCTAAATTAAAATAGTGTATTACCACAAAATGAATGGTAAATTAACAGTTCAAATTAACCCGTGTTTACTTTAAATCTGGTAGACTAAAAGCTGACATTTTAAGCTGAGACTTCAAAATTCATGCACACAAGGTCAACTTCAATATGCTTTAATATGCAAACAGCAACTTAAGAACCTAAGGTTGCACTTGGCATACCCCATCTAACCTCCATGCATTGTCAGTACAGCACTATGATAAATAATCTCACTTAACCTAAGTGCCTGCTTTACATATCTGCTTTCAGTTTACCAGCTTTAAAGAGAGCTGGGCTTTCCCACTTCTTCTTACCCTAAGATTTCCTGCCCACCTCCCAATCTGCAGTCCTCTAAATACCCAAAAATCCAGACTTGGAGCAGATGTACATGATACTCCACATTCCCCCACCCTTGCTCCAATCTAGTGCTGAGTGCTCAGGAGAAATAGAACCATGCCCAGACACAAGCGGGGGTACCTCTCCTCTCGTGTATGATCTCATCAATGCTGGGACCAGGCAGGGCCAACTTCCTGTGAAAGTCAGTGATAAGGTGGAACCCCGGCTTAGAGATGAGCTATAGAAAGTGTGCAGCTATGAACTATGGGTCAGATTCACAAAAGAGATACGACGGCGTATCTCTGTGATCTGCCCGTCCTAACTATGCGGCTGATTCATAGAATCAGTTCCGCATAGATAGCCCTAAGATCCGACAGGTGTAATTGACTTACACTGTCGGATCTTAGGATGCAATCAATGCCGGCCGCTAGGTGGCGAGGCCATTGCGGTCGGCGTAGAATATGCAAATGACTAGTTACGGCGATCCACGAACGTCCGCTTTACACGTCGCTCTAACTTTACGTTGTTTCCGTCGAGATACGCGTCGTAAAATTGTTCTAAGCAATGTTAAGTTTGGCCATCGTTCCCGCGTCGAAATTTAAAAAATCACGTCGTTTGCGTAAGTCGTCCGTGAATGGCGCTGGACGCCATTTACGTTAACGTCTAAACAAATGACGTCCGTGCGACATCATTTAGCGCAATGGACGTCGGGTTATTTTCCCAACGGAGCATGCGCAGTATGTTCGGCGCGGGAACGCGCCTAATTTAAATGGGTGCCCGCCCCATTTAAATTAGGCGGCTTGCGCCGAGCGGATTTACGTTACACCGCCGCAAGTTTACAGGTAAGAGCCTTATGCCACGCAGATTTTAGGCTGCAGTCGGCGTTACGATGTTCCTGAATCAGGAGCATCGTAACGCCGGAGCAAGTAAGCAATTGCGCTGCGTAACCATAGGTTACGCAGGCGCAATTGCTTACTGAATCTGGGCCAGTGTTCTTCTGATATGCCATGTACTGCCTTGCACCCCTTTCAATGACTTTAGACCAGGCAGTTCAAGAGACTTTACCAAATGCTTCTGAACATTACAGATTACAATGCATTCTCAGTCCTCCTCAGTCTACTGTTGGAGAATCCCCTTAGGATGGAAGACAAACCTTGTTCCAGTCTACATCCTTCCCTGTGATCTGTACCACTCAGTCCCGCTCTCTCTCTCTCTCTCTCTCTCTGAGCCCGGTCACCCTTCTATTTATATGTAGACCAGGGTGGATCAAAGAACGCAAAAAGCCCAGGAAACCAGCAGATCCAAAGCTTAACACTTCCTTAACCTGGGCAGTTAAAGCTCACTTACTAACACCACACTTCCCTAGTAGGCACCTGCCTACAATCACGTGGGGTAAATGTGTGGCATATTTAGCTGTATGGAAATATAAAAGGATAACTAAGCACAAGACAAATAATACAGTGTTGCAGCTTGCAGTCCTTAGTTATAGTAGCTGAATTAATTTTCATCTTTTATCATTTAATTTTAATTTTTCAAGAACATTTTTAGAAAGTACACAAAATACATGTTGCTCTTGCCAGAAATGCAGTTTCTTTGTTGCTTCCTGTAGACTACAGCAAAGACTATCTTCCTTCCTAGTTATCTTCTGTAAACTGCCAATGTCCTGCCACCAATGTAATGGAAATAAAGCGATATGGACATGTTTGTAGTCCAAATGAAGAGAGTAGCTTAGGGCGACAATCATGGCTCCCTCCATAGATATATTAGAAAAGTGTTTTATTTGCAGGAGCATTAGGACAAAAGAGGCCTAAAAAAATAAAATGAATGCAGCCACTCACTAGTAATCTGTAATATATTATATTTTTGGTTTTAGGTTTGGATATACTTTATTTATTAGTTCAACTACTTTGTAGTACTTGTATTAGATCCCGAGGGGTAGAGGGGCACTATCATTGCAGGTCAAAAAGACAAGCAGCAGGGGCTTGCTATGCAGGTAGGGGGGTTATTTTGCCTTTTTGCTTTTTATTTGAAATTGACAGGTGCGCTTTAAACTAAATAGCCCATGTAGCAGCTTAACTGTTGGTATATAAGTATAATGGGGATAGGGCTGCTCTGAATACAGCAGATCCCATTTTCATAAAACATCAGTGTTAATGATGAAGCTATTACTCAATGCACTATCAACATCTGAGATTTTAAAACAGTCATCAGAATTCCCACTAGTCAACAAAACCAAAACACCCTCATCTCCTTAATTAACATATGAAATAAACACAATCTGTGACCCTGGTGTCTACCAGCAATTAAGAGCTATTGCTTAGTTAGGCCCGCTAATACCTAATTTAAATATGCAATTAAGGAATAATTGCATCCAATCAATAAAACTTTTAAGCATTTTGCTGTTGCTTCAATTATTTTTGCAAGTCTACTCATATTATCCACGTTACAATTTTTCTGAAAGGAAGACCTGATTTGCATGCTTTGTTTATGCTTTATGCAGGTTCATTTTGTTGACATCAATATCTGCTACTGGGACTTATTATGAGAAAAAAATACTATTACTAATACGTATTATGTCACATGCTGATGCTCCTTTATACTGGACACAGACACCATCGTCTTGGCTTCTATAGCACTCTGAAATGTATTTTTCTACTTCTGAGACCATTATGGTGCTGCAGATCAGCATATTTTGTCTGCAACTGTTGTAGTGTGCTGTGGATTACTTACAGTACAGGTCTGTTGGGATATTTGGAGATGTGGATTCTCGTTAGCTAGTGCAGAGAAGCAGACACTGGAAATTCTTTCTGGAAGATAGTTCCTTTGTAGAGGAGGGCCCAACAGAACAGAGAAGGGGAGACCAAAATGGCAAGCTTTCAATTGCACAAATAAAAATAACAAGGCCTGGGAAGAAAAATAATTGTTGTTTCCTCTTTTCCTCTAGTTTGCTGTTTTAGACAATATAGGGCCTGGGGTTCGGTGGTAACCCACCTGATCACACACTCTCAACTGCTGCTCTGCTGAACTAATCAGACATGTTACGTGCTTGTTAACACCATAATATATGTTATAAGCATGTCTTGAAATAAGTTACTGCAAAGCAGGTAAAACATTGTAGTAGTGCGTTGACATTCAATTTGAATTGCACCCCAACTCCAACTCACAACTACAGTGCTCTACATTGCACAAATGCATATGTCGTTTTCTGCCCTGAAAAAATAAAATCTGGAAAGACCAATACGTGTAAATGAACACTGACAACCTATTCAAAATGAACAAGCTTCCTAACACAGGCACTCTAGGCATGACTGCATGTTATGCAGTGAAGTGTCTTATCATGTGAATGGGTCCTAAAAGTTTTTGCCATAACCTTGTGAACTGTTATGCCCTGTACACACGATCGGTTCGTCTGATGAAAACGGACCGATGGGCCGTTTTCATCGGACGAACCGATAGTGTGTGGGCCCCATCAGTTTTTTTCCCCATCAGTGAAAAAAAATAGAACCTGTTTTAAATTTTTCTTATGGTTTGAAAAACCGATAGAAAAAAATGATTGTCTGTGGGGAAATCCATCGGTCAAAAATCCACGCATGCTCAGAATCAAGTCGATGTATGCTCGGAACCATTGAACTTCATTTTTCTCAGCACGTCGTTGTGTTTTACGTCACCGTCTTGGACATGATCTTTTTTTTTAACCAATGGTGTGTAGGCAAGACTGATGAAAGTCAGAATCATCGGATATCTGATGAAAAAATCCATCGGTTCGCTTTCATCAGACAAACCGATCGTGTGTACAGGGCATTACTGTTCCTGCCCATGTTGCTCACTAAGGCAGTCTGATTTGAGAAGATGATGTCAGTTTTCACCAAATTCAGGGATGTTCCACCGCCCCTCTGTGCCAAATCTGGTAGTGGCTGAATGTGACTAGAAATGCCTCGACGTACGTTTTATCTATTGATGTCATATTTATAACGCTGGGTGAGATGTGATTGGTTGAATGAACAACACAAAATAAAAATAAAGAATGTTTTTTTACAGTTATTTTGTGTTGTTCATACAACCAATCACATCTCACCCAGGGTTATAAATATGACACCCATCATGTGACCAGGAAGCTTCCTGACGACATCAATAGATGAAATGTACGTCAAGGCATTCCTGGTCACGTTCAGCCACTTCCAGATTTGGCATAGAGGGGCGGTGGAACGCAAGCTACACCTACCCACGAGAGTGAGACACAGTGCAGCTGGTGCTCCACGTCACATCTAGCTGCAATACGCTTGATTCCTTAGTGCCAAGGTCTCGGCACTTGCACAAGTAAGCGGCCATTTGGCTTATGTTTTTAATCTGTTTTACAATAAATCGCAGAACTTCACTATGGCCCTTTTTTCTTCATTTTATCCATGATAATTTCTTCTGTTGGAGTCCATTCTTGGCCAGTCCCATCCAGGTACTAGTACAGACCTTAGGCCACCAACTGTAGTAAAGCTCCACCTGATCCTTTTTTCATACGAAGGGTCATGGTGGTCTGGTAAGTAGGCACTTACCTCTATCTTTCACCGGGTGTCGCCAGTTTGATATCTGTTCCATGGTGATGGTGTCTACTCTCAAGTCAACCATTTGATGAATGGACATTGCTTATCATTTAGTCACCATTGCTGCATTTTTTGGACCTGTTTGCACCTATTTTTTGATGTTGTCATTATATAAGCACTTGCACTTTAAATCACTATTATATTGTTGACCTTATAGTTAATATATTGTTTCAAGCTAGAATTTGGAATTTATTTATTATACACCCCCCAATGGCAGTGAAGGGGTTAACTACTAGGGAAATTATAAAGGCTAGAAGAATGGACAGCCGCACTTCCAAAAAAAAACCTTGGGTTGTCTTTATTTAAAAAAAAATGACAAATGCACTACAAAGTACAGCAAAACAGTGGAGATAGCAGCCTATGCGTTTCACACTGCGGTCGGTGCTTAATCATGGCTAACATGCAAATCAAACATACTTCAAATATAAGTGATCCTAACACAGCACATGTGGCCAAAACTGACCATTCATAAGTCTAAACCAATCTAGTAGAGGAAACTCCCAAAGTGGATCAGTAAATGGTATCACATGTGCACATGAAAAAAAGAGAGAGAGACCAATATAATGATCTCACTTGAAAAAACATACCAACACACACTAGAAGTAAAATATAATATAAAGTGTAATATATGAACGTGGATATATCCTGACTGAAACAGGTGAAAGTGTATGAAAAAACATACATAAATAGGCAATAAATGATACATGTAATCGCTATAATTACCGGAACCACATCATGCATTAAAGCGGAGTTCCGGCCACAATTTCACTTTTTAAATATAAATACCCCTGTAGTACACAAGCTTAATGTATTCTAGTAAAGTTAGTCTGTAAACTAAGGTCCGTTTTGTTAGGTTGTTACAGCATTTAGACACTTTATAAAATAGAAATTGACTGGGGCCATCTTAAGTGTGGGCATCATGAAGCCAGACTGTATGACTTCCTGGATTTCAGCCTTGCAGATCTCGCACATGCTCAGTGCTGCACAAGCAGTGTCAGATCAGGTTTCAGCACCTGTGCTGTCCAAGTCACATGATTCTTTGAGACTGGGGAGTGCACAGACCTGGAAAGTTACACCCACTACATTCCCAGGAGTCTGTGCGGTGTAGGTTAGGAAGCATTAAGCACCTAGGTGCAGGAAGTGAGAAGATTAACTATTCTGCCTAGCAACAACACTTTGAAGGCATCTAAAAAATAAAAAAAAATTTGTAAAGGACTAATGACATTTTTTTAAAACTACTGATGTAATGTTATATTTATGGGTGGAACTCCACTTTAATGTGCATGAAGCGGTGCTAGGCAGCAGCGATACGTGAAATGTAGTGACAGCTTGTGAACCAAAAAGTCAGGACAATAGTCCCGTACAAATGAGAACAATTTAATATTTGAGTGACAAGTGTGTCTGTATGAATATGAATAAAGTGTTAAAGAATATACGTGATGCCCCAAGGGCATTTGTAAATAATGAAAAGTAAAATTAAAATATTCATATGTACGTGGAAAAGATCACATGTGATGCAAACACAGGGTGGCATTACTCTAGATAAATGGCGGTTAAAGGAAAACTTTAAAAAACCCTAATCAGTCCGTCATATCGAAGGTGAATAAGCTCCGAATGGATGTATAAGTGAAATAAAAAATATAAAATATATTGGTAAGCCTCAATTATGCTGAATCACAGTGTATGTAGATGTGATTGTGTGTAAATGAACACCGATAAAATGGGTTATCGGTGTGTCTGCATGTGTATCGATCAATGAGTATGAATGCATGTAAGTGTGAATCGCTTATATTAATCTCTGAGTTTAAAGAAAGGGAACTGTGTGTGCACACATCCATTTCATGTTAAATCAAATGGCAAATACTATCCCAAAGGGATCCATGTCATAAAAAAGAAGAAAAAACAAAATATGCAGATGGATAATACATGTGGTGTATGTAGTCATAGATGAGGAATGGGATCTATGATTAGAAGAAATCAATATGCATGTGTTAAGTCAAAAAGAAACCGTTGTTAACGGATGTATCCCACCTATCAGACCAACAGACCAATGTGGTGCGTCGGAATGATTAGGATATTCATAGTAAGAAATACATCAATCGGTGGAACCGTATAATGTTCCTGCTATTCCGGATTCCCAAATTAGGGATCCTCTAGATCAGTGGTTCTCAACCTGGGGGTCGGGACCCCCTCGGGGGTCAAATGATGATTTGCCAGGGGTCCCCGAATCCTGGGCTGTTCTTGAAGCCCGAAACGCTCTCCCTGCCTTTTTGTGGCCACCCAGCTGGGCTGTTCCTGGAGCCCGCCCACTAAGCCTCATCGCGGCCGCTCATTCAGTTCACGGCATGGGGGGGGGAGGCTAGAAGTCAGCTGATTGGTGAGGAATGTGAAGTGGGAGGGGCTGGAGGAGACCCTATCTCCTGATTCCGGCATAGGTGGCACTGCTACAAAACGCTACAAAGTCTGAGACACAGTGAGTAACACTACCTGTGATTATAGTTGCCATTAAAAGTCCTCACAACAGTTCTCAGATCAGCAGGTGACCTTGTTCATAAGCACCTAATCCACTCGACCCACCCCCCCCTCCAAGGAGTAAGAGAAGGAATACAAATAGAGAATACATGGAATGGAGAGGAAAAGAGGGGGAGGAACAAATAAAAAGGTAGAGAAAGAACAAGAAAGACGGCTAGGGATACGGATGGGAAAAAAAAACAAATTAGGATAGAGCGATAAAAGGGAAAGAAAGTAGAACAAAGAGAAATAGTGGTATATCCTAAAATGTACCATAAGGGGTTTTAGTACTGTACGAGTGGAAGGGACTCAGGGAGCGCTAAATGCCTGTGGTTTAGGGGTGCAAATTACTTGTCTTGCCCCGGGTGCTGACAACCCACGATACGAAAATAATATCTACTGTTGGGGGTCCCCACAACTTCGGAAATTTTATCAAGGGGTCACGGCACTAGAAAGGTTGAGAACCACTGCTATAGATAGTCAATGGAATCCACCAATATATTTAATCAAAATTACCGAACACAGATGTATGGCCCTCCGTGTCAGAGTCACGCAAGGAGAACACAAATGTGTGTTTGTGAGTGTGGTGTCTAAATGACTGGGAAACTCATGTCTATTATTGAGTTACATCATATGACAACCTGCTCCTAATCTCACGACTAAATGGTAAAAACATATGCCACCTGCAAAAACATAAAGCATAAAATACATCATAAAAAATACATCATACATAAAAAGAAGATGTTCAAATACGGAATACTTCATATCATGTGTAATTCATTAATTGGGTTGCAGAGACTCTATAAAGTGGGAGAAGTGTCCCATAAATATGCAACCCAACTAGAAGATTCTTTCCCATTTCAAATGTATTAATTCGAAACCCTAGAAGTTTTCATAAAGAAAGGTTGAACAAAAGGGGAAAGAAAACATGAATAGATTCCGTTAGCAGTACCCTTGTACAAAATACATGTCCTAATAACCTGTGGCTATATATTATTCTCAAGTAATAAGCTGTTAAGCTGTAAAACTATAAAAACCTGACTATTGAACATGACTGGGAGAAACCCGAAACAGAAAAAGGGACAAATATTTAAGGAAAACAGTAAATGGATGGACTAGCATCCATCAAAGGGATTCAAGATAAGAATCCGTTTCCTTTAATTGTACGATCGTATGGGTATTGACACCAATGTGGATACACACATAGCCCGATAGGAATGGAATGGACAAAGTATATCGCAATCGATTACTGCTGGAGCGCAAGACTAAGGATGGGACAGAGCTCAAAGGAAGAGAAGAGATGTGTATGGCAGGGGAGGAATGTGTAAATAGCTGCATATGTGCTGGGCACGAGGCATACGGATAACCATCTCAATCATAGTAGTGGGAAACATCCCACTCAAAGTTTAACCCTTTGGGTATTCTCGTGTTTAAATGGAATATCCAATATACCTCGCGTCTGCACAATAGCCTAAACGTATCTCCTCCCCTGACTGACCCAGTAATCTTCTCCACACCCTGTATAGACAAACTGGATGTATCTTTAAAAAGTACAACATTCCAATGTTTTGCAACATTAGTATTATGGTCCTTGTCTATATCATATAGATGGTCCCTCAATCTGTCTTTTAGTCTCCGGATGGTACGACCTACATACTGGACATTGCACTGGTTACAGCTGATGACATAAACTAAAAATGTGGTATTACAGTTAATAAACTGTTTAATGTCAAAATCTTTGTTCGTGGTGCAAGAGTGCACATACTGTCCCAGCTTAATATGGCAACAATATCTGCACCCCTTCGAACCGCACCTAAAGGTACCTTTAAAATGTAACCAGTTTTCCTTAGCTGTTTTTGTTTGAAATAGGCTGGGTGAGAGAGTGCCCCCTAATGTTGGTGCTCTACGGCAAACCGTTTTGATGCCTTTTGACAGTATTGATTGATACTCAGTCATTATATAAAACAGGGAGATATTTAATGACAATCTGTCTAATTCTGTTAAACTCTGAGCTGTAGGATGTAGAAAAGACCGGGATATTGTTATTGAAGGAAGCTTTGGACCGTTTGTCGTAAGGGTGTTTGTCTTTAAGTAAAGAGGACCTAGGTATGGGATCTATTTATAGTAAAGCCCTATTGATCATCTTGGTGGGGTAGCTCCTTTCTGTAAACCTTAGAGCCATGCTGGCTGCCTCTGTGGTGAAATTCGCAGGTGCACTGCAAAGATGTTTCAGTCTTAAAACTTGACCAAAAGGTATGCCTTTGATGGTGTGTTTGGGGTGAGCAGAATCAGCTCTGAGAAGGACATTACCCGCTGTGCTCTTCCTATGTAAACATGTCGTTCCACATCCATTGGTGCCCACAAGCTTGACATCCAAAAAATTAATAGTGTCCACCTGTAAGTTACCCGTGAATTTCAAATTTTAATTGTTATCATTCATATAGGAAAGCCATGTATTCAAATTGGCAGACTCATCCGAACTGACAAATAATAAATCGTCGATGTAACGACAGTAAAAAACAGTGTCGTTACGACGGGGGCTATCACATCCAAAGATGCGGGACCTCTCCCACCATCCCATATATGACACTTAGTGCTCTTAATTGAGTCAAGTGGACACTGATTGCCAGCACTTGTGAGTCACAAATGGTCAAGCTGTGTGAGCAGACAGCACAAGGCAGAGGCAAAGGTGAAGCCTGAAGCCGGGAGCCGAAGCTCCTCCGGATCCCTGTGCCCCTGCAGCCTGTGCTCCGGGCACCGGATGATTGCCATCACCTGCTCCGCTGATCGCTGTGCCCCTGGAGGTCCCTGGATACTCGTCTGCCGGGAGTGTGATCCTGGAGGCCTTGCCATTGATTCCGGAGCCCCGCAGCACCATCTCGCAGCCTATTGACCGGACCAGCCTCCTCTCCAAGGCGCAGTGAGTACCTGGGCCGCGGCCTCTCCTACTCCATAGTTGCCCTCTCTGAGTCTGTGGAGTGGGGATTGAGGATCCGTATCGACTGGTGGATATCCCGGTCGGCCGCCATACTCAGGAAAGTCCGCGGCTTCGGCCTACCCCTGGTAGTCGGCGGCCATCTTGCTACACCTATTACACCAGGAACTCCCAGCCCCCTCTAGCTACTTACTCCACAACTTTATTTTTATTAAATTGTATCCCTCTGATGCCTAACTCTCCCTCCATCTTGCTGCATTATTACTCTTAGAGGGAAAGTGGATTTGATCACTCCTGGGGGTCTCCCTGTAAACCTTGCTGAAGGCCTGCATTGTTCATTAGATCATTGCCTCAACTCCCCCTACCTGGATGGAGATGCACTGAATAATAGTGTCAGAGGCAGAGTGAGAGGCTGCGTCTGGAAGTGGTGTGGCGGCAGTGGTGTGAGAGACTAAAGCCAATCCACCCCCCCCTCCCTCCGGGCAGAGAACTCCTGCCAAGTGGCGACGGGCACGTGTGAGGTACCTATAGCCCTGTATAGAGAATATCTGGTGGAATACCTGCATCTGGTAGTGGTGTGGCAGCGGTGGTGTGAGAGACTAAAGCTGACCCCCCCTTCCTTCCCCTCGGATAAAGAACTTGTGCTAAGGGGTGTCGGGCACGTGTGAGAGGTACCGTCAGCCCTGCACAGAGGAATACCTGGTGGAGGTGTAACGGCGGTGTGAGAGACTCCCGCAGCGTCTCCCCTGGGGTATAAGGTTGGGACAGTAGAAACAGTTGGTCTTCTCTGGGTATTGGAGAATAAAACATCTCGGCTCTAAAAAGCCGATAGGTAAATAATAGAGGGATGAGAAGTAACTAATGTAATTTTTTAAACAGAAATAGATCTCAATTAGCGGGACCTAATTCACCTGATCTTATTTTATGTTAGACTGAAGGTTTTATACTGGACATTTTAAAGTTTGTGCCTGTTTGGTTATTTTATCATATGATTATTTTAACTGTGTGCTGTAAGGTGTAAACTCTTATGATATGGCACAAGACAGAGTGTTAGCTGTATCATCAATATGCTACTCTTTTGAATATTTAACAAGGTTAAATAAGTGCTATTCCTTAAATGACCGCACTAAGGAAAAAATTATAAAATACAATATCATGCGTAGTTCTATAAGGAATAATGGTGATTATTGGTCTGAATTTATATATATTGACCCAGTAGTAAAGGACAAAAGGTTACCCCATGACGCATCAGGAAAAAAGACTGAGACGTTAAAGGCAGGTCTCATAAATGTCCGCTCAGCTATAAAAAATGCAGCGGCCATTTATGACTTAATAGTTGAACAGAATTTGGATCTACTTGCCATGACGGAGACGTGGTTTTCAGCTGCTTCCCTCCCACGGCTGGACGAATTGGTTCCAGGGGGTTATAAAATAGCGAAGTGTGATCGCCAGTTTAAAAGGGGAGGAGGTATAGCCCTTATTTTTAGAGCGATATTTGATTTTGAGGTCATTAACTGCACGGAAATCTATGCTTCATTAGAAAGCTTAGCTTTAAGATGGAAGAAAAGTCCGGAAGAGACGGTTGGCCTCACTATTATTTATCATCCTCCAAGTATGAATTCGACTGTCTTAAAGGATATTACAGAATTGTTATCGGCCTCAGTTTTGCAGTTTCCCAAGTCTTTAGTTGTGGGAGACTTTAATATGTGGGCTGATGATATTCGTAATACAGAAGTTCAGCAACTTCTCCATTACGCTAAAAGCAGGGCTCAAAATTTCAAGTCCTGAGCTACTAGCCAGGCCTCAAGAGTTACTCGCCACCAGTTGCCCCACCTAATTCATACACTGCCCTGCGCCTAATTGCACCCGCAAACACGCCCTTGTAGATTATCTCATGGAATGACAATGGTTTATGCAGAATCAAGTTACAAAATTAAATATTACCAACAACAACTTTAACAAAATGGGACAGGGCACTGGGGGCAGACCAGAGGGACAGGGCACTGGGGGCAGACCAGAGGGACAGGGCACTGGGGGCAGACCAGAGGGACAGGGCACTAGAACTGGGTCTCTTCCCCATTCTCTTGCTGTCTCCTCTGCAACTCCCATCCATCCTCTCTCTCTCTCCCATTCATATGAGATGAATGGGAGCCTGTGTGTGCGGCTTCACGCTTGCATGTCCCCACTTCCCCCTTTTATTCAGGCTGGCAGAGAGGAGAGGAGGTGCAGCACAGCGGGAGGGAGTACAATCCAGCACTGAGATCCACACAACTGCACAGCCATTGACACCATAGCACAGCGCACACTGACAGCGCACAGCTCACATTGAGACCAGTCTGTTCACAGTGCTCAGGCTACTTGCATAGAGCACAAGGAGAAGAAAACTGTACAAACTGGAAGGCTGCTGCTCTCATGTCAGTGCAACTTTCAGTGAGCGCTGCAGCGCTGCACCGGAGTGGTAATTTTGTCAATCCTCCAGCTCACTCATTACTTTCTGCTCTCCAGCTACATTGGTCGGGGCCCGGGGGAGGGGGGCAGGCTTAGAGAGGTCATACTGTCCCATGACTTAATGAGAATTGTAAGGAGAGCACCTGTGTACTGCTCTGCCTGTGCGCAGCTCACCAGACTACTTTTCCCGAGCATGCACCTTTCCTCTTCGGCCGCCAATATCATTGGGACTCTAAGTGTAGGCACAGATTGGAGGGAGATTGGTCATGCAGCCCTGTCATCACTCGCCCCCAGCTTAAATCCACTCGCCAAATGCTAGTAGGCGAGTGGAAATTTTGAGGGCTGCTAAAAGTAAGTAAACCCACCCATAGGGCTGGGCACACTTTGGATTGGATATTGCATAATGGTTGTGTAACTAGGACTGATCCACCGCTAGAGGTGGCTTGGAGTGACCATTTTTTTATAGGTTTTAAAATAGTGGGTATTGTACAAAAAAAAAAACCTCATATACCTAATAGAGTTGTTAAACCATTTCTTACACGCAATTATTCGAAAGTGTCTGCAGATGTTTTCTCTAGAATATTTCTAGAGAATTCAGATATTAGGGCATTTAAAAAAATACATACTATTGAGGATAAAATAGAAGTATTTAATTCAGCAATAATTAGGGTTGTCCAGATACCGATACCAGTATCGGTATCGGGACCGATACCGAGTATTTGCGGGAGTACTCGTACTCGCGCAAATACCCCCGATACCTAAATAGAATACTTTCCCCCCCCTGCCGCATCGCGCCGCCGCATCGCGCCGCCGCATCAAGGGACATGGCTAGAGGGACATTGCTGCATATGTGAGGGACATGGCTAGAGGGACATGGCTGCATATGTGAGGGACATGGCTAGAGGGACATGGCTGCATATGTGAGGGACATGGCTAGAGGGACATGGCTGCATATGTGAGGGACATGGCTAGAGGGACATGGATGCATATGTGGGGGACATGGCTGCATTTGGGGACACATTTAAAAAAAGTATCGGTATTCGGTATCGGCGACTACTTGAAAAAAAGTATCGGTACTTGTACTCGGTCCTAAAAAAGTGGTATCGGGACAACCCTAGCAATAATGAAAACTTTAGATCTTCTGGCCCCAAAAAAACAGAGTCAAAATATAAGATCCCCAACAAATAACCCACTCTAGTTTAATCAAAATACTCGCACGTAAAAAAGGAGCTGCAGAGCGTTAGAAAAAATATGGAGGAAAGATCCTAATTCCTTTACTAGAGAGGCCTACAGATCGGCCTTGAAAAAATGGTGTCTGTGGCCGGGTTTGAGGACATGGCATTGACATGGATGGCCTCATTCCTACAGAATAGGACTCAGAGGGTAAGACTAGGGACGTATTATTCATCTAACAGTTCCTTGTCCTGCGGGGTTCCTCAGGGTTCAGCGTTATCGCCGATATTATTTAATATCTACATAAGGCCGCTGTTGTATATTATTCGGCGGCATAATCTTAGATTTCATGTTTATGCAGATGATACGCAGATTTATTTTAAGCTGCCTAAAAAGGAGGAAGTACAGGTGGACCTGGCATCCTGCCTGGAGAAGATACAGTCCTGGATGGGAGCCAATTATGTAAAACTTAATGGCTCTAAAACGGAGTGTATTGTTATCAGCAATCAGAGCAAAACCAGTTTGACTGATTTTCCTTCCTGGCCGGCTTCATTTATGCCATCCCCTACACCAGCTATCCAGGTTTGGGACTTGGGAATCATTTTGGATTCCAAATTGTCATTAAAGTCGCAGGTGAATCAAGTGGTGAACTTATGCTATTACCAACTGAAACTTCTGCGTTCTACACTGCATTTTATTGACGAGGTGGACAAAGTCCATGTGATTAATGCTTTTATTGGTAGTCGGCTGGACTACTGTAATGCGCTATACATGGGGTGTCCAAAAACCCTTCTGCATAAGCTTCAGCTGATCCAAAATGCTGCAGCTAGGTTATTAACTGGTGTGGGTCGTCGGGAGCATATTACACTGTCTCTGAAAGCCCTGCATTGGCTACCGGTTGCTGAACGGGTTTGTTTCAAAGTGGGTTGCATCGTCCACAAAGCTATCCATAAGATAGGTCCAGGGTATCTACAAGAAAAATGTACCTGTTATGTTCCCAACAGAGTGTTGAGATCTGCTAATCAGGCTAATTTGACTGTCCCCAGGTTTAGAAGAACTACATGTGGAGGGAGGACACTGGATGCGCAGGGATCAATATTCTGGAATTCTCTACCTCTATACATAAGATGTGAGAAGGATTTATTAAAATTTAGGAAGTTTTTAAAATCTTTTTTATTTTCTCAAGTGTATGGCCCTAATTAGGGTAAGATATTAGTACTTCAGTTTTTAATTGTTTAGTATGTGGTTTTATATCATTATCGTATAGTAATAAGAGATTTTGTTTGTATTTGTATATGTCGGTTCTATGAGCGCATCGAGGCCTTTGGGTAATGACTGCGCTCCCAATAAGCATTTTTATAAATAAATAAATAAATAAATAAATATAAAGGTTGGCTAGGGAGGGTGAAAATTTGGCTCCCATGGAGGCTCCGCATCTTTGGAGGTAATAGCCCCCGTCAAACATAAAGAAATTGTGGGTGAGAAGATACTCTAAAGCTTGCACAAGGAACTCCTGTAAGGATAATGAGAATTTGCCTGAATCCTTCAAAAAGTGAGTAACTGCCCGGAGACCTAGATGGTGTGGTATGCTTGAGTAAAGGCTGGTAACATCACAGCATACCCATCTATATTTTACATCCCACAAAAAGCCATCAAACTTGGACAATAATTGCTTTGTGTCTCTTAAAAAACCTGGAAGCTCCACAACCAATGGTTGCAGCTGTCCATCCAACCATTCACCTAACCGCTCATTGAGCGAACCGATACCCGCTACTACCCGTCTGCCCACAAGCGGGTCCAAGCCTTTGTGAATCTTAGGTAGGTGGTGAAACACCTGCATGATGGGATGGATTGGAATAAAGAGGTCCCTTTCTGAGCTAGAAAAAATACCTGCCTGAACGGCCCTATCAAGGAGCGTTGTTAACTCTTTAGTGAACGGGATGGTGGGATCAGATCTAAGTGGCTGATATGTATGTATGTCTGCCAACTGTTGGAGTGCCTCTTCTTTGTAAGCTGAGGAATCTAATACAACCGACTCGAAAGCGAGTCGGGTGGTGTCAGAGCAGTGTCTGACTGCCGGAGCCGCTGACTGTGAATTCACTAGGTCGTAGGGAACCGTAGAAGGCCTGGTAGATGGCTGTTTGGGTGACTAGGCTAGGCAAAGCCCTAAATGGGGAACGAGTAAGGATTTCAGACATGTCCCTAAAGAGGGCACTCTTGAAAGGTAGGCGCTTGCCACTGACTACAGTTTGGTGCTTCTGTATGCCCTGTAGGAAGGACTTGACTGCGTAGGCTTGAGAATACTTACGGTTTACTGGGGTCCTGCAGGGACAGGAAATGCCTGTAGGAAGGACTTGACTGCGTAGGCTTGAGAATACTTACGGTTTACTGGGGTCCTGCAGGGACAGGAAATGCTGGATGTGATCTAGATATAGCGTGATAGTATTGTGAGAAAGGGCCAGCTGTGTGTGGCAATACGATATGAAGGCTAGGACGTGTCTAACGTCACCTATTGCTGCTCCGGGGCAAGGGGCCAAAAATTGCGGTTAGTGTTCCAAGCAGTGCGATAGGCCTTCAGTGTGTTGCATACCGAGGAGTGGTTAACAAGCTGGGTTGCGTTGGCGAGATGCGACTTCAGTCCATTGTCAGCAATGAGCAGGGTGGGACAGGGATAGTTGTTGGGTTGGCTCCAGGCTCTTGCTGGAAAAAAAAAGTAAGGTTGGAATGGGACAGCACATAGCACATCAGCTGTGATTTTGCATTTGCCTGGAATATGTCTACAGAAGGTATTAAACTGGTGACGAAGTGACAGCTGCACGAGCCTGCGCAGGAAGGACATGATGGGGAGTGACTTAGACCTACCTTAATTGAGGATGTCGGCTGTGGCTGGATTGTCCGTTGTGAAGAACACTGTCTGTCCTGTTCAAGTGTGGCCCCAGATCTGGGCAGCTGCCACGATGGGGTACAGCACGAGGCGTGATGAAGACTGGGTGAAGCAGAAATTTAAGAGAATTTCTGGGGGCCAAGATTTGGCGAACCAGTGGCGGACGAAAAATGGCCGCAAAAGCCTGTGGTGAACATTGAAATGCTGTTCTATCAGGTGGGGAAGTGGTCCCACATAGGCAAGTCTGCTACTGATGCTTGGTGTAGTTTGAGAACTTGGACTGGATCTTGCATTGGGGTGAGAAAATCAAGACAATACACACGTGCTCAACAAGACGATATACATGCGCTCGCAGACCAACGTGCGCTCGCAGACCAACGTGCGTCTGCTGACCAACCTGTGCCCGCTGACCAACGTGCACCCACTGACCAGCGTGCATTTGCAGACCAACGTGCGCTCGCAGACCAACGTGCGTCTGCTGACCAACCTGTGCCCGCTGACCAACGTGCGCCCGCTGACCAACGTGCACTCGCAGACCAACGTGCGCTCGCAGACCAACGTGCGCCTGCAGACCAACGTGCACTCGCAGACCAACGTGCGCTCGCAGACCAACGTGCGCCTGCAGACCAACGTGCACTCGCTGACCAACGTGCACTCACTGGTGCTGAATGGAAACCTGAACTAACCTCAGGGAAAAAGACAGAGAAACTTTTTTCATGAACGAACGGCGCATGCTCAGAGTCACGTCGCATATACTCCCTAAGATACGTCGGCTCAATGCTTTCGACGTGAACGTAACCTACGCACAGCCCCATTCACGTACCACTTATGTAAATGACGTAAAATTTGACGGCTGTTCCGACATCCATACTTTAACATTGGCTGCGCCTCATATAGCAGGGGTAACGTTACGCCGGGCGTACCCTTGCGTAAACAGCGTAGCGGGCGCAAGTACGTTCGTGAATCGGCGTATCTAGGTAATTTACATATTCTACGTGTAAATCTACAAAAGCGCCCCTAGCGGGCAGTGTAAATATGCACCCTAGATACGATGGCGTACTAACACTTACGTCGGTCGGAGGAAGCTATAATTCAGGCGTATCTAGCTACCAGAATGGCACGCATAGATACGACGGCGCATCTTTCTACTTACGCGTATATACGCCAACGTAAACCTATGCTGAATCTAGCTCTATCTTTTTAGTAACTAGTATAGAAAAACAGTGCTGGAAAAAGATTGCATAAAATATATTAAACAGTCAATTAGCAACAGCAAAAAAAAAAGGATTACTACAAAAAGTACATAGCAAAGTTTGCCTGGTCTTTGATTTCATGCAGAGTACAATTTGATTGCAAAACAGTCCAATCTAATATATTAGCATCATCTACTCTTATGAATGATTCTTAGCATTCCTTTATTCCTCTTAGCTGCCAATTGCAGTCATCATTTCAGGTCCCTGAAGAGGTTGTTTACAGGAAAAAAAATTCCCCCGGAGCCTGCAATGTATTTCATCTGCAATCAGTGGATTGCAAGTGCAATGTCAGGCTCCTGCAGACAAGTCCTAAAGCTTTCTGCCCATACATTTGTACAGGCTTTAGGTTTGAAAGCTGCAGGACATGTGAATGGACTACAAGTGCGCTTATCAGCTAATTTGCAGTTTATTGAAACGGCAAGTCAGGACCTGTAGTTTATTCACTCACAGATCATTAAAATATGACAGCGGCTGTGGGGGAGAGTTTCTCCTGCCCCCTTTCACAGGAAAGGGGGATTAAGTGCTTGGGAGGTGAGGGAACATGTGCTGGAACATGTTACAAGTTATACCCTAAATATATAACTTTATAAACTATAATAAATGTTGTCTTTACCTTAGCTAATACAAGAGTCTGAGGGGTAGTCAGAGGGGTTTGCTGAAGGCATATTGAAGTATTTTATAATGCTCCAGCAGACAACCCCTTAATGCCACATATTTTAACTATATCAATATCTATATCACTCAATATAAGAATTATAATTCATCTGACCAAGTTTTCAAATCTATCAACCAGCATATTATTGAACAGAATTCTATAAAAATCACAAACATGTTATACTTACCCTCTCCGCAGTGGGTTTGCACAGAGCAGCCCAGATCCTCCTCTTCTCGGGTGCATCTTCTGTGCTCCTGGCCCCTCCCTCTTGTTAAGTTCCCCACAGCAAGCAGCTTGCTATCGGGGGACCCAAGCCGAGCTGCAGCTGTGTGTGTTAATTCGGACACAGAGCTGCGGTTTGGCCCTGCTTCCTCTTTCTCCTGATTGGCTAACTGTCTTTGATTGACAGCAGCAGTATTAAATGGCGTCACTGCTGTGTCTCAGCCAATCAGGAGTGAAATTCCCGGATGGCCGAGACACTCGTGGACATCGCTGGACAGAGATGGGGCTCAGGTAAGCATTAGAGGGGCTGCTACACACAGAAATAGGTATTTTTATCTTAATGCCTAGAATGCACTAGGATAAAAAAATACTTCTGACTTTACAACCATTATAAATTATGATTTGATAGACACCAAATATGATAGGGATCATATGTATATTCCCCTTAGGAGATTTATTATGTAGCGCCATGCTCCCATTGAATACGCACTATGTGTTAAATTTTAGTTGCCTGAGCTGTAGTTTAGCTCAGAAGGATTATGCTAAATTGTTGGTTCTGTTTCTGTTCAGCTGGGTTGCACAATTTTCCCCTTGATGGTGGGTGTCGCTGTTACCACAGGTCAATGTTGGAAAGGCAGCAGGCTGGATGCATTGGGTATCTCTTTCCCAGAAGCATCTCAGGGGGCGTGGTCTACCCGCTGTGCATTCTGGGGAGGGGTACTTAAGGAACAGATGCCGTTTTGGCAGGGTCTTCTGATCCTCAGGGATGTGAGAGCTGTTTCGTAGCGTAGGGAGAAGGGAGAAGGGAGAATGGAGAAGGGAGAAGGGAGAAGGGAGAAGAAGAAGAAGAAGAAGAAGAAGAAGAAGAAGAAGAAGAAGAAGAAGAAGAAATTATGGTGGCACATTGTGTCCAGTGCAACTTCAACTCTTCCCACTCAGTTTGGGGTTTGTCAGCCCTCATTATTGTCAGATTTCCTATGCAGTTTGGAAGATTTATTATTCTTTCCCTACTACAGCTTCCTGTACACTGACACTAGGGCTGCTCCCTGTTCCGCTTTTACAATGAGAAGGCTGGCACAAAACAAAAATCCAGTTTTTTGCCATTCTAAGAAAGATGACAAAAGTTCAATGGCCCATTATTATTTCTGTCAATGATGTGGATACAACTTAATACACCTTAATTTTCTTTGTCTGTGATCAGGATGGGTTTGTTGAGAACTCTGAACTTAAAGCTCGTCCCTAGTCATAAAACTGTTATGAATGTTGCCAATAGAACAGCACAGAATGTAGGTCTGTTCTGACAGGTAGGGATGAGCCCAACACCCCCCAGTTCGGTTTGCACCAGAACATGCGAACAGGCAAAAAATGTGTTTGAACACGCAAACACTGTTAAAGTCTATGGGACACGAACATGAAAAATCAAAAGTGCTAATTTTAAAGGTTAATATGCAAGTTATTGTTGTAAAAAGTGTTTGGGGACCCGGGTCTTGCCGCAGGGGACATGTATCAATACAAAAAAAGTTTTAAAAACTGGAGTTTTTTTGGGAGCAGTGATTTAAATAATGCTTGAAGTGAAACAATAAAAGTGAAATATTCCTTTAAATTTTGTACCTGGGGGGTGTCTAAAGTATGCACCTAAAGTATCGCATGTTTCCCGTTTTTAGAATTGTCCCTGCACAAAGTGTAATTTCTGAAGGAAAAAAAGTCATTTAAAACTACTCACGGCTATTCATGAATTGTCGGTCCTGGCAATACAGAGAAAAGTAAATGACAGGGGTCCCCCCCAGTCCATTACCAGGCCCTTTGGGTCTGGTATGAATATCAAGGGGAACCGCTGCCATTTCTTTCAATGACTTTTATCTGTATTGCCGGGACCCGACAATTCATTAATAGCGCAGAGTGGAGTTTTAAATGACTTTTCCTTCAAAATGACATTTTGTGCAGGGAACCAAAATTAAAAAAAAAATGTCATATCAGGCCCTTCAAGTCTGGTATGGATATTAAAGGGAACCCCACTTAATTTTTTTAAAAAAAAATGATGTGGGCTTCCCCCAAAAAATTCATACCAGTGCATCCATACCCCCCCCCTCCACCCTGCTCTGTGGGAAGGATTGCAGAAAAGAAAAACTCTTGATTCCCCCCTCAACACAGTCAGTATTGATGGGGGAATCAAGAGATTTTATTTTCTGCAACCCGTGGCCATCTTTACTTACCCAAGATAACAAGTGCAGCCTGCTTTTATCTCGGGATTTGTTTTCATCCCCTACAATCCTCTTCAATGATGAAATCCTCACAACTGCAGAGTGAGCCCTTATTAACTTAGAACCTCCTCCCAAACTTGAGATGCTCTGTAGACAACCTTATAAGGACTAAAGGTGTAGGTTTGATCGAAACAAAGCTGTGGGGCAAGATGCAACTGTACTTCTAAGAAAAGTAGGCAGATTGTGGGGCGGTGTGGTGAATGCCCTTAACACAGCTCTGCTTATTGATATTTGAAATGCTCAGTTTGAGCTTTGTTATATAGCAAAGTCCCAGATTCTCCATCAAATACTACACCTTAAGAGCCGGTTCACACAGGCGCAACTCGTCAGGCGACTTAGCCGCTGGAAAAGTCACGCTCCATTCTGTACTATGGAACTGTTCTAATAGGAGCAACTCAAGTCGCTCCGACTTAGAAAAAGGTTTCTGTACTACTTTGGGACGACTTTAGGGCGACTTGCAATGACTTCAATACAGTCATTTTGCAAGTCACCTCTGAAGTCGTGGGCAGATCGCCTTGCCGAGTCGCTCGGCAAGTCATGCTGCCCATGTGTGAACCGGCTCTTATAGTACTTACATCAACAAGGATGGGAGTCCCATAATTGCACTTAGTTTCCAGCATTAACAGAAAAACGTTTCTATTAGTTTACCTGCAATGATTGATATTTGGGTAATAGCTGGTGGTTTGGATCACAAGCTTATTGTATCTTTTAGTACTGTGTCATCGTTGTTTCACATACAACCATTAGAATGGGATCCTATTTTTAGAAGAAACACATTGGTAGGGGCTCAAAGGCAGGTTCTGTCTCCTGGCATACCTGAAATTAATAAGAAGCTATTGATTGATTTAGCCAACTCAGCTGAAATATGAGTTTGAGTGACAATATCTTTCAAACGTCTAATTAGTGAGATGGCTGCACTAACGTTCTTGGGTTTGCACACCAGGCCTGCTGTGACCATTATAAGGATAGATTTGTTTATTTTATAAAAATGGAGAATGCAAAGACAGGTTCTGTTTATAAAAGGGGAACATACACAACTTTCAACTTGTTAAAAATAATTGCAGGCAGGTTTTACTTTTGGATTAATGAAGATATATAAGAAGCCCAGAGTGACTTTCCACACCAGGTTTCTCCTCTAACAAAATACCACTTTCTTGATAATAGATGACAATTGCTATTAAAATATTAATAAGGGATTGTTACATTTTAACGTTTTTGGACCACAGGAATAAAGAGCTGTTTGGGCAAAGGTAGTAAAACAGCAATAGACCAAGTACACAGCAAACTTCACTTCTGTTTGACCTGCGTTCAGGTGGGAGCAGGCTGTGCAGAGAGGTCAATAATCTCTATGTTCACTTGCATATTCAAAACAGATTTCATGCGGAGTTTGTAAATCTAGGAGGAAAATATAATTGCAAGCGTGAAGTACATTTGAAAATAATAAATACGCCACATCATGTATTCAGGGCGAAAACATGTCAAGGTCTAAGCAATATGAAATGGCATTGTTAGTTTTAAGAAAAGAAAGACATGTTGCTATTCCTCTCATTATTCAAAAAGCAAATCACTGCTGCTGAATGTCTGATGAATCTTCTGCCTGCAAGACAGTGTGTAATGATCCTTTGGACTGTGCTATAATGGGTTTAGTCTGACATACCATGGGGAATAGAGTACTTCCTTAACAGGAAAATACTTGTTTCATTATCTTTAGTGCATTGGACTTTCTCAACTATATAATCACAATAGTAGAGCTACATAAAGTTACATACATTGATCTAATGATAATGCTCTACATCAGAGAACAAAAACAATGATATTACCCCCTTGAGAGTATATTGCACAAAAATGGAAATAGGCTGTCAGAGAGATATAATGGGAACAGTTGCTGCAAAGGAAATCACTAAGTGTATTGCGAACAGAGATAACTTGAATCTCAAATTTTATCACTTAATGCTCTTCTGTGAAGCAGCAGATTAAGTAATTAATTGTCTTTGCTATCGTTTTCTTTACATTAAGGCATCGACTAGCCTATCCAAGGAAGCAGTAATCTTTATTAATTTTGCTTAAATTGGCTTTTTCTTCACCAATAATGAATACAAGGAGGATGCAAGCCTCCCTCACAAAATTTCACCCTTCAGTGGTTCAGAGAAGTAAAACAACAAAAACTATTGTGCACTGACTGCTCCAGATGACTTCAGTTATTTCAACCTAAACCACCTCTGTGTTCTGCTTGAGCTAAGGCCTACTCACTGTAAAACTGCAGGCATGGTTTATTTATCCTTGCGGAGAAGAAAATACAAAGCCAAAGAGAGTAGCACACTAGTATTCAAATATAATATAGCTTGTTAGTCTCCATAAAAGGTACTGAGACAATGCATTGCAAATACATATATCAATCTCAATCATATATGATATATTATCAATGCCTGTGTTTTAACGAAGGAACATTTGCGTGTTATGGCACATGTATCTTCACACAGAATCACGAATGTGTGCATGTTTGTACACATGAATGCTTCACAGCAGCAAGCTACTTAAGCTCAGTCCTGTCTGGGCTCAGTGCTGTATTCAGTAGTAACCTGTGACCTGCGACCTGCTATCTTATCTTCTGTAGTCTTTACTCACCCAACCTATGTTGTGTCCTTCTGGATTCTCCACTTCTGACTCCTACACTGACTCCTGCCTTGTTGATACCAGACTTGGCCTGTTCACCCAAACTCCCAGATAGCAAGGATAACTTGCCACAACTTTGTGACAGTGTTGAATTGTAAGTATGTTAACTTGCTGCACATTTTCACTGGCAACTTGTCCATTTGCAAAGCACTTAAAGTCCAGGTTCTAGTTGACACTTTTCCAATTTGTAGTAAATTTGCGTGGCAAGTCTCTAGCAAGAGCAAAGTCGCAGTGGTCAGTCTACAGCAAGACCTCTGCAAGTCTACAGCATGAAAATTCAGCCACAGTGATGCCTGTGGTGGGATGACTACTGTAAAACGATAAAGAAGTGGGGCAAGGGAACCCAAAAGTGAACCCAATTCGGACTTTAACGGCACAGTAAACAATAGGGATATACAGAACTAATTTTAATAGAAAAAAGACACATACATGATATACAAAAAGGACATAACGATTGTTAAAAATCGTACAAATAAAAACATATTGTATGATATGAGCCCGAGTACATGAACGTGTTTCGCCGTTAGGCTTCTTCAGGACGCAATTCAGGATTGCAAGAGCAAAAAAGGGTCTCACTATCTTTTAAATAGCTCAAATCTTGATAAGCAAATAGCTAACGAAGATATCCAATATAGGAAAGAAAATTGGCTCATGCAGAGAGAGCGCAGTACTGGCAAAGCAAAGTCAGGGGGACCGGTGGTTCCTAGATAAGAGATGAAAATATCTTTCGGTGAAACTTCACACAGGGGAGAATAAATACGCTAAACCACAAAGAACGACAATAAGCCCTTGAAAAAGGGACTAATAGAATACAAAAATATACTGCAGGATAGTCACTGAGTCAGTTGGTATTGGTAATTCATGGTAGGTTTGTCGATTAGGCGTATGAGAGTGATCTCCTGGGAGAGAGCAAACTGCTCTGCACTAACTACTGTAAAACATAACTGAGCCAGAACTTGCAGCAGACTTGCAGAATGTTTGCAAAGAAAGTTGATCTGGACTCATGCTATGGGGACTTGCTGCAATTGTGCAACAAACTTGTGAAGTCTGGCTAGTCTAGCAATAGATTAGCAAGTCGTTTTCAAACCTGCAGCACAATTGCTTGCTACTGTATCTGTGCTATTACATGTAGCGCCCCCCCCCCCCTGACTTTCAGTGTGGGCGCTACACTAAAGTTAGTGGGGAATGGAAGGGTTAGTTTTACTCCCATTCGTGATTTATGGAAACTCAGGCTGCTGCCCACTTCAGAATCGGTCCTGTAGGTCAGTCTGCGCTCCAGGGGTATATTATCACCCCTGGGCGGCAGTTGGCGCTAGAGGGGTTCTGACGGACCCACCTTCTCCCAGCAGCCAATCAGAGGAGTTCTTCCCTCGTTGGGCATGCTGGGAGGGGGATATATCTGGGGAAGCCACTTTTGGCGGGTTGTTCTATGTGGGGCCTGAGTTCCAGGTGCAGTACCCACCTTCAGGGTACGCGCATCCATGGGCCTCGCCACCGTGACCTGCTTCGCTGAGGTTGTGCACCATGCAGAGCCTCATCCTGACATTAAGAGGGGCCCCAGCGACTTGCTGGGTCCCAACCTTCTGTTGAGAGGATCCTAAGCTGGAGGCTGTGCGATGGGGGATTGGCTCGGGGGAACCTAGAACTAGAGGTTGTCCAGGTGGCCTAGACGAACCATCGGGGATCTGGTCACCACACCATATGACAGGTATGCTCAAGCTGTCAGTGGGTGACACTGATTAAACTAACTGGGAGGATTTGCTCAAATTGATCTCACAAATCCCAAGTTGTCCGGCCTGTGGCAGAGGCCCTGAGTCAGGCCTGTGGCAGAGGTCTGTTTCCTCCCAGTGATCCGCAAGTGACGCTCCAGCTGCCAGGCCTGAGATAACCGCCTGTCCTAGGGGCACTTTCGCCCACCCTGATTGGGGTGGCGACGTATTGAGCTATATTATTGCTGAGAGCAGGCTTGCTCTCTCTCTCTTCATAACCAAGACCTGATACTAAAGTTTTCTCTACGCTCATCAACCTTTCTCTGTCGTGTGCCATGTTGATATTGGCCGTGTTGCCGTGTTGCCATGTTGAAAACTGAATTGATGTCTGGACACTTGCTCTTTATTCATACTCACAGAAATCACCCCTAGACCAAGTCAAGAAGGTAACTCAGTAAGCCAATTCCAAACTAATCAGCGGCTCCTTCCGGGGTGAGCGCTACATACAGTTCCTGTACCTTGCTGCCTGCTTAGTTATGATCTTTGCAGGTCCTTTGACATTCTTGCTTATTCTTGCTTATCTATGCTTCAGTACTCCTACTGTTCAATTGTTACCGACCCTAGCATATGTAAAAACTTACCTTGTCTGCCCAGCTTACAGGAGCAACTCCACTGGTGCATCCGATGCCAGTCAGATGACATCCTAGCACACCCCTGCTGACTATAGAGGCCACCTCGCCCTGTGTCCTGCAGCAGCCACAGCCCAGTCTATTGGCATCCTATTTCAAAGCAGCACCCACAGCGTACTCCTCCCTGTTTGCCTCCCATTGGCCCTCATTTCATCAGTGCCTAATTTAAACCTCACAAGCTCTGCATTTGGGGCTTGTGATAGGTTTCTTTTGTGCATCACTAGCTCCCCGTTAAGTCCTGGGGGCAACAAAGTACCATTGGCCTGCATGCCTTCAAAAACAGGGGTTGCTATAGGTAAAGCTATATTCTCTGACTGCTTGTGTCAGGGACTTGCCAGGACAGAACGGAGGTACGTGGATGCGCGCATGCACCCACGCATTCCTGTACAGACTAGACAGCGGTGCCTGTATGCACCTGTGCACCAGCGCATGCCTTGGGCGCATGTGCACACTAAGCGCTACTTGGGCCTTTTAAAAGGACAGCAGCTGCACTTGTGTAGTGCTGTTTGATCTGCAGCTCTGTGCCTAGTAACCTGTATCCTGCCAGCTGATCATCTGTACCGACCAAGCTCTGTTGACTTATCCGTTATCTCCAACCCTGACCTTGCTTATACCTCTAGCTTGTTTACCTGTTGCCAACCTCTGCCTGTTTATCTGACCCTGCTTCAGCCTGCTGCATTACATGCCTGATTACCTACTCTGACCCAGCTTGCCTGACCCTGCTACTGCCTACTGCCTTGCTCTGTGTATCTCCTGTGTTTCACCCGGCTTGTCTCACCCTGCTCCAGCTTGCTGCTGATCCTGCATCTACCAGCTTATCAGGTCGCTGACCTGCACCTACCTCTGCTGTCATCTGCAGTTCCAGTCATCCCTGGAGGGTCATCATCCTACTACTGTGCCAGCTACTACAACTTCCACAGGCACTCCTACCTCACTGTGCTCACAAGACCACTGTTCCCACTCCAGTGGCTCCTGAGCCATGGCTGTAAGAGAGGTCTCCTCTTACAAGTCAGGCTCTACTACGGGGTAGGTAACAGCTTGTACAGGAGCAAGCAATACAGCTCATATGCTGACCACACTCCTGCTTTGTGATGTTTTGTTCATCAGGGTCTTGGTTGCTGCTTTCCTGTCTTCTTTACATCAGCACTCCCAGGTTTCTGTGTGCCTGGTTACATAACACAGGCACTTGTGTTACTGACCACATCTTCTGCCTGCTACCTTGACCAATCTCTTGGCTGTTACTGACAGCATCTTTTGTCTGACACCTAACCTAACCTAAGCACGCCCCACTACAACTGCTAAGGCAGTAGCCCTCTTGATCCTCAGCAGATGCCTTATTCTCACTTGTACCAAGGTAAACTTTTCATGTTACCTTTGCTTAGCATGTTGTGCTTGTGTATTTGGCCATAGAATATAGCATTATGTATTATGTTCCAGGGCAACCAAGTACCACTGGGCCTGCTTTCCTTAAGAACATGGAGGCTATTATAGGTGAAGCTATACTAGCTAGCTATATTCTCTGACATTTTGTACAGGAACAAGCATTACATTATCTCAAGCCGACACTGGACAAGGATGTATCCAAACCAGGTCCAACTGTTTGCTGATGAATTTTGTAAGCTCAACCACTAAGTGAAGGAACTTAGCTCTCACACCAGTTCCACTTCAAATGGCAAGTCTCTCTGAACCTCCTGAACCCGAGATATACAGTATTTGCCTCGTCATTTCTCTATGAACTAGGGTGGCAACAGCTGCAAACAAGTTTTTTCAATGTGGCTCTGCATGATTATTTTCTTGCTGCAGGGCAATCCCCAGGCTCCTAAATCAGCCTTCTCTAAATTGAATGCCTTCTTCCAGATTCCGTGCCTTTATGTAGCGCTACCCCCGAAGGAGCCGCTGAATGATTTGGGATCTACTCTCTTTTGGTTTGACTCACCCCTTTTTTAAACTAGCCCGAACCCCTCCTTGACACATCAGAAGGCTAATGGGTAAGGTATTGTGACCCCTGTTTGGCTGAAGTCACAATAGCAAGCAATATATATATATATATAGATATGTAGATAAACAGTATAATGGTATTACCTGCTTCACGACCAACCCCTCCAGGTGAGAAACACACTCCACACAGTGAAAATATATTTGAATCAAAAGATATAAATTTACTTCAGGCTGACTTAATAAACAAGCATGAGGTAAAATCACAATCAAACACCGGGCAATGATTCCCACAAGGGCCCTTGTTGGGATCAGCAACTGATATAAAAAGGATATGACTTAAACTAGGAATGGTACCATTCATCTAAACTAAGGTGAACAGTCTGTGCTCGCAAACTCCCTCTAGCAGGGATTCCTACAGTACAGTGAATGTCTATGATGCCGCCGGTCGGTGCACTTTAGAATTTGTAATCCACAGGGAGTGACGATGAAACTAAGTCAGTCAATCAAGGTGTTGTAAAGACGAAAGGCAGTGGACTGATCGCTTTTTAGGGTCAAACACTTCTATGAAACCCTGAAACAATTAACTAGGCCTCTGAGTTCTGGCTAAAGACCCAACACGTGCATGTGACCAGTGGGGTGACGCTAAGTGTCTGCACTAAGCAGGGAGTTAGAAGTTGAGCATGTGCTCCCTCACCCAACAGGCCGTTCCGCCTAAACTCTCCTCAGGAAGAAAAACGTGTTGGTGAAACACTTCTTCACAACAAGAGGGATCCTGGACGAGGGTGTTCTTCTGCTCCGGTGGTCAGCTGGGCTGCTTCTTCGATCTCCGGATATTCAGGCGGGGTGCTGGAGTCTGTGGTACCTCTGGATGGCTGGTCTCCCGGTCAATCCAGACCCAGGCTTCAGGCCTAACAGCACGGCTGTCTCTGTCAGCAGCTCCGCAGAGGAGAAGAGACTGGTCCTGAGAGAGAGAAAAAGCACCACTCCCTTTCCTTAAGTAACCTCCCCACAAGTCTGTGTGGAGGTGTCACATGTTCCAACAGGGCAAAGCATTGCGGGAAATGTAGTTCGCTCTTCCTAAGAATTAATGGAGTCCATATCTCCTGCTTCTTGTAGTCCCGCAATGCATAACTTCACAACAGTGTCCAATGTATTTACAAGGGTGTGCAAAGTTCTAGCAGGACAGCCTGTCACTAAATTCAGACAGGGTGACCACCCTACATTTTTGATGATGCCAATCAGGTGCACACCACCAAAACTAATGTATGGACTGTTAGGAATTATTGCTAAACAATAGTGCTGGGAAATTCATAGATAGTCTACCAGACTCAGGTTGAAACTATCCTGCTCTGCAAAGTCAGTTCAGTTTGGGTCTCTCTAATACTATCAAGGTTGTCTTGTGCATTACCAAACTCCTCAGTCTCTAGAAGAAGCCATGAGTTTAGCCATATATGGTGGATATCTGTTTGCAAGAATGATGAATGAAACACTTTTTTCTTTTACCACTGTAATATCTTCACTTAGTTGCCCATGGAATGTAACCGATGTACCTTGGAGCTATGCAGGTGCACCCCAGACTTGTGTCTTTACTATGGAAGTAAGGACCATTGAGTCTCTAATTGCCCGAGCATAATGGGAAATGTCAAGGTCTAGAAGGATGTGGGATTGAACCTCTAGTCCAGAAGTTCTTTGCCCTAGCAGTAAAGAACTATTTTTATCTGTCCAAATCTCTTTCCGGTTTAGGTTTCAGCATCTCCAAGCCTTCCTGGATTAATGCTCTGCCAGTAACTTTATCGACCGGCCTTTGGCTGAACATCTTGGCATTCCACTTATATCTTTCGAATACCCTTTATCACTCTTATCCATTGATGACCAGCCTCTGACCTTCAGAAAGGTCTGTCAGGTATCCTGTAAGCTTGGTCTTACAGCAAGGGCCTTACATCAGGAACTCCTGCCCTACTGGGTCATTCCATTGTCATCCTACCCCATAATCCCCAAATATGCTTGGTTATAGCACTATAAACCCCAAATTGACTGGCCATTGGCTAAAATTGTTACCTAATCTGAATCTTGTCTCAATTGCTGTCTCAGACACATCGTTCTCACTGCAACCTTCACACAAGTCTCTGGCTCCTCCTACTATAATCTATCTCCTCAAAGGAAGAATCTTTCCATTATCAGCTCATGAAACATTGATCCTGAAGTATTATATTGCAAGAAAACCTATAGAAAGGATTATTCGTCCTATCACCTCTCCCACAGAGGCAGAAATGTTTTGTGTTGAGAAGAAGGATCAGCCATTGTACCCTTATATTGATAACAGATACCCCTCTCCTCTTACCAGAGAACTATTTATCAGGATCCAAGGGGCCCACATTTTCTCAAAGTTGAATCTCCAGGATGCATAGAATTGTTTGAGAATTTGGTAGTCTTTCAGGAATATTCAAATCATTTTTTCCATGACTTCTTGGCCAAACCTATAATCATTTACCTTGACAATATTCTTATGCCCCCCCCCCTCTCTATGAATGGGTTGAGCAGGTCCACCTAGTTATTTTCAGGTTTTGAGAAAATCCTCTGTATATTATGTTGTCTAATTGCACATTGCATGTCTCCAAAGCCTTATTTTTGGGCTACTTAAACTCAGATTCTAGGATGGCTATAGATCTATTTAATGTCTGGGCTATTTTAAAATTGACTCGTCCTCCCTCTCTAAAAGCCTTGCAATGTTTTATTAGGTTCACCAATTTGTTTAAGAGCATCTTAAATTTTTTTGCCTGTCAGTATTTTTCCCCTGACTGCGCTTACCAAGAAAGGGACAAATATGGCTAACTGGACTCCAGCCTCGGATCCTTAAAAGCAGCTTTCACCGATTCTCAAGATAGGTGAACATTACCTATCTTGATCCAACCCTATCTTATGTGGTTACGATCAACACCTCTGAGTTGGGGGTCATAACAGACTTATCCCAAAATAACTCACCCTGACAATCTCCTCCCTGTGCCTTTTCTCTCTTTTCTTCTCCAGTTTCTAAAAAAGTGCTTCTGGCAGTCAAATGGGCTTTATAGGAGTGTTACCACTGGTTGAAGGAGACGTGCCTTACATTTATTGTAAACACTGACCATAAAAACCTGGAATATATCAAGGCTGACAAACGACTTTACTCCACACAGGCCTTGTGGTCACTATTCTTCATACACTTTGACTTTCAAATTACTATACTGTATGTGTGGCCATTAAAACCAAGGCCAATGCTCTCTATTATAGCTTTGAACTCTTTTCTGAAGACTGTCAGAAGATCCATAGCATCTTGTCTCCATCGATTATGATTGCAACTTTTTCTATGTATCTGTCTTTCTCTATTTTGCAAGCTGAAATCTCTGTTCCTGCTGGTAAGCTGTTTGTCCCATCTGCACTAGTACCTAATGGTTTGCCTGAGGAACATAATAGTAACATTTCAATCATCCTGGTACAGTATAAAGAAGACTCACTTCATGGTTTCTTGAGACTTGTGGTGCCTCACTCTTAATTCTTTTTGTGAATTCCTGTGAAATCTGTGCATGCTCCATATCTCCACTGACAAGGCTTGCTGGCTATGTATTATCTTTTCCCATTACTATATGTCAATGGAGCTACCTTGCCAAACATTTTATTAGGATTCATAGCTTTCAGAATTGTAGCGTCTCTGATTGTAGCTTTCAATTTGTATCCAGGTTCTGGAAAACCCTCTATTCTATGCTCAGTATCAATCTCTGTTTTGTCTCTAATAGGCCTCACTTCTGCCTAGGGCTGCATTTGCATATAATATTCAGATTATTATATCACTGTCAACACTTCCTTCTCTAATCTGTCATTCACTATTCTGCAAGCCAAATCCACTGTTTTGCATTTTGCACAAGTTTGGGTCAAGGTTGGCAACAGTCTCACTACTACCACTGCTATGGAGAAGACTGCCACTGATCGCTGCTGAACACACCACACTGCTACAAAGCCAGTCAATAAAACTGGCTCCGCGCCTGTTACTTTCTGAAATGTATTCCACGCTGGAACACATTACGGCGACCGCACAACGTCATCGCGCGGGGGCCCTGTGCGCTCCACCGTGGAACGCAGAAGTGCGCCGTAGCTAACGGCGCTCCTTTTCGAATTAGTGCTTATGCACTACAGCTGGCCCTATCCTTTAAACAGAGCGGTGTGCCTCCTGCACACCGTTCTATTATTGTCAGCCGTAGCTCGGCCACGCTACTCCTATTGGTGCCATCGCTCCCCATGCTGATACACCGCTCCAGACAACAACTACTACTTTGGTGCTGTTGCACCTACTGCAACACAGAGCCTTTGCTGGGGACAACCTTTGAGACCTTCTTGCTGAACACCCTACACCATGGAATCTCTAATTTCTACACTGAAGCCTGCAAACAGATAAGTACCGTATTTATCGCAGTATAACGCGCTCCCACGTATACCGCGCACCCCTAATGGTGCCCCGAAATTCCTGTAAAAAAAAGTTATATGATTTTATTACTTACAGTTTTGGTGTCTTCCCATCGTCCATCGTCCGGTCCGGCGTCCGTCTGCGGCCTCAATGGTGTCCTCCCGGCTTGTCCTTTAACCTTTCTATGCTCCTCTTTGTCTGCTTGCTATCTCTTCCACTTGTCCTCCATTGTTGGTTCATGGACATGACAAATTAAAATATGGTAAAATCATTAACTGAAAAGATTGCAAAATTCTTTACATTACTTAGTTCACTGGAATGGATGTTGATCCAAAGTGCATTCCTGGGTACCAACAGCCCTTCTACATGCTAACACTGGAGTAAAAGCCCTTACCTACATGATTTCTGACAAACCAGCTCCTGACAAACCAGAAGGGGTGAAGTAGCCCCTTCTCAAAAAATAGACTTATCTTGTCTGGTCAGCTTACCAGAACTCCTCAACCCCTGCATTCCATGTTGAAAAGGTCACATTCTGGAGAACCTCTACTGACGTTGGTGGCTGTGCTGCCTAGTGCTCTGTTAAACTGATCTCCCTGCATGTCACTCTGACATTGCACCTGCAAAGACACTAGTCTTTTCCACCATCTGCAGAAACGTTATTCTTTTGTGTTCTACAGGTACTCTTTTTGTGATACTAAGCCAAAGAATATACCATCTTACATTCTGGGAGCAACCAAGTACAACTGGACTTGCTTGTCTTAAAGCGAAGGTCCCACGAAAAAAAAATATTAAAAGCCAGCAGCTACAAATACTGCAGCTGCTGACTTTTAATAAATTAACACTTACCTGTCCAGGGTGCCCGCAATGTCAGTATCCAAAGCTGAGCAATCGCTCGTCTCTCGGCTGCCCCCACCACCAACCTTGGTGAGGGAATCAGGAAATGAAGCGTTGCGGCTTCACTGTCCGGTTCCCTACTACGCATGCATGAGTGAATGAATGAATGAATGAAAAACTTATATAGCGCGGCACATGCGAACTGAATTGCCTCTGGGCGCTTGATGTTTCGTGTCTCAATGACATCAGAAGAGCAGAGTTTTAATCTGTCTTCTGAAAGTCAGGTGGTTTTCCTCCAACCGAATGCTGGTTGGTAAAGCGTTCCATAGTCTCGGACCTTGAAAAGCAAACCTTCTTTCTCCTTTGGACTTGTATTTGGTTTTTGGCACCTTGACCAGATTTTGGTCAGTGGATCGCAGAACGCGATTAGAATTGTGAGGTTCTATCTTGTCGCAAAGATATTGCGGCGCCTTCCCATGGATGCACTTATGTGTCAGGCAGAGTGCTTTAAATACAATTCTGTCTTTTACTGGCAACCAGTGAAGGGATCTCAGCGAAGGTGAGATTGATTCCCATGTCCTTTTCCCAGTCACCAGTCTGGCGGCCGTATTCTGAACGACTTGCAGACGGGAGATTTGGTACTTTGGGAGCCCGAGGTAAAGGGCATTTGCATAGTCCAGTCTGGAATTCACGATTGTTCCCACCACGACTGCTACGTCTTCTTTGGGGATAAATGGAATAAGTCTGCGTAGTAGGCGCAACAAATGGTGCGATCCGCTGACTACTGACCCTATTTGTGCGTCCATTGTCATGAAGGTGTCAAAAATGACTCCTAGACTTTTGACTTTGGAGCTAGGAGTGATGATTTGGCCCAGAATGGGCGGGGGTGTCCAGGTTGTTGCCAGTTGACTCTTTCGGCTGGCGTGAAACATAAGAAGTTCTGTTTTGGAACTGTTGAGTTTAAGATAACTCTTAGTCATCCAGTTTTCTATCGAAGAGAGACATTTCTCTAAACTGAGACGATGATCCTTTTTGTTGCAGATGCGAAAAAGTGGCGTGGCGCATCCTCACTGGTCCCCACTGTCTCCTGGGACCAGTGTGTTTCCCAGAAGACAGAAGGGGGGACGGGGATGGGAAGGGGCGTGACTCCCGTGGGAGTCTGTTCCCGGAAGTGGGTGCAAATACCTGTATTATACAGGTATCTGCACCCCCTTGCCCTGATAAAAATTACAACTTCAAAAAACTCACTATGCCTCTTACTAAATACCTTGGACTGTCTACTTTCTAAAAATGTGTCAAATGGGGGGGGGGGGGGTTGTACTGTCCTGGTTTGTTAGAGTTTCAAGAAATTATATAGGCCATCAGTACATCAGGTATGATCTATTTTCAGTGATTGGCACCATAGCTTGTAGACTCTATAACTTTCACAAAGACCAAATGATATGCACTTATTTGGGCTATTTTTACCAAAGATATTCAGCAGTATACATTTTTGCCAAAATTTATGAAGAAAAATTACAAAATTTTCAAAATTGTATAACTAAAATTTAGAAAAATGCATTTTTTTTACAAAATGTTCGGTCTTTTTCCATTTATAGTGCAAACAGTAAAAAACACAGTGGTGACTAAATACCACCAAAAGAAAGCTCTATTTGTGTGGAAAAAAAGGACAACAATTTCATATGGGTATAATGTTGCATGACTGAGTAATTGTCATTCAAAATGTGAGAGCACTGAAAGCTGAAAATTGGTCTGGTTAGGAAGGGGATTTAAGTGCCCAATGGGCAAGTGGTTAAAAGGTGTATTTTACCCCCTTTTAAGCTGCATTAACCTGCTTTAAGCTGCAATTGCATTCCAATAGACATGTAGTGGGAGAGAAGCAGTTCTGATGCCAACAAATCCAGATTGACAAAGACTACTATACAAATGTTTGATGTGAGCTTTTGGTCGGATATTCCAACCGTGTGATCTCCATCGGACATCTGCTGTCGGAATTTCTGACAACAAATGTTTGAGAGCTGCTTCTCGATTTTTCCGACAACAAAAATTCTTGTCAGAAATTTTGATTATCTGTGTGCAATTCAGACGCACAAAAATCCTACGCATGCTCGGAATAATTGAACTTAATTTTTCTCGGCTCGTTGTAGTGTTGTACGTCACCGCATTCTTGACATTCGGAATTTCCGACAACATTTGTGTGACCGTGTGTGCAAAACAAGTTTGAGCGAACAATCCGTTGGGAAAAAATACATGGTTTTGTTGTCGGAATGTCCGATCGTGTGTACGCGGCATTATTGCTGTGTCTTAAGGACAGGAAATAAAGAGAAATCTCCGCAATAGGACACAAACAAAAAAGCAGGCAGTCACTGAGAGAGAAAGAGAAAAAGTATGCCTATCAAGATTTCCTAAATTCGCTCTAGTTGCTGCATGCTTGTTTTTGGTCAGCAGCTCGGAAAGCATTTAGCCAGACACAAATGGCAACAAATGGCAACAATGAGAATGAAAGTTAGGGCTCTTTCACACGGGCGGATGAACGGTCCGTTTTTTACAAGTCCGTTTACGGACTCACAATGCATCCCTATGGGATTGTGTACGTTAGCGGATGAGCATCCGCTAACGTCCGTAAAGATCCGCCTCCGCAAAGATCCGCTTTTTCAGACGGTATTTTTTTCTTCCGTCTGGCGGAACGGATCGGATGAATACGGACACACGGTCCGTATCCATCCGATTCCCCATAGGGGAGAGCGGAGGAAAGACAGGGCGGTCTCTGCACAGTGTGCGGGGACCGCCCTGTCCGCCGACAGCTCAGCGGGATTTACGGATGATCCCCGCTGAGCAGACGGACACACACGGGGCGGAACAATACGGATCCGCTCCGTGTGAAAGAGCCCTTTGTAATGGCAGCCTACATTTGCCTAGTACAAGTTTTCTTTAAAAGAAAGATTGTTGAACTTAAGCATGAAATGATCGTTGTATTTAAAAATAGACCAATTAAGACAATAAAAGCTATTTGCCAAAATGTTGCATTTTAATCATCTTTTCCATGAAAAGGATTGAAATTACTATGTGGCTTGAGTTGTTTGTAGACTATAAAGCATAGAAAACAACAAAATAAAAAAATAAAAAAACAGAACAGAATTATAAAGTTAAGGAAGGACAATGGACAGGAGGCGGTATGGATAGAATGGAGATCTTAATGAATACTTTACAATGAAAGGATTAAATATGGAATTTGGAAAGTCAGGTTAGCCGGCAGGCACTGATTGCCATTTGTCTGGCACTGCCGTTCTTAAGCCTTCCTGGGTAGCTTGACCACTCCTATCAAATTTGCATTTCCTGCTGCTTCTTTTGTGATTAGAGCTATTCAAAGTGTTTTCCATGTGAACCTAGTGGGCATAGTTCAAGGAAAATATATTTTAATTCACATACTGTGGAAAGGATTTAAATGTGCACTCGGAAAACTGACTTTCATTATTTGTTGCTCACCATATAAAGTTTGAAAAAGAAGCAGTTTAAAACATGTACTAAAATTGCATGTTGAATTTTGTGATAATAACAGAGATGAAGAAGGACATTTTGGCCCAGATTCTCAAAGGGCTTACGACGGCGCAACGCCATGTACGCCGTCGTAAGTCCTAATCTGGGCGGTCGTATCTATGCGACTGATTCTTAGAATCAGTTACGCATAGTTATCCATTAGATCCGACAGGCGTAAGGCTCTTAAGCTGTCGGATCTTAAATGCAATTTTTTATTTTTTTTTTGCCTCTAGGTGTCGCCTCCGTCGTTTTCCCCGTCGAGTTTGCAAATTAGCTAAATACATGAATTTCCGAACGTACGCGCGGTCGGCGCAGTGAAGTTACGACGTTTACGTTAGGTTTGCTCGGCGTAAAGTTCCCTTTGCTATATGAGGGGCAACCAATGTTAAGTATGGCCGTCGTTCCCGCGTCGAAATTTAAAAAATTACGTCGTTTGCGTAAGTCGTCCGTGAATGGGGCTGGACGCCATTTACGTTCACGTCGAAAACAATAACGTCCTTGCAACGTCATTTGGAGCAATGCACCCTGGGATATTTTTCCGACGGCGCATGCGCAGTACGTTCGGCGCAGGAACACGCTTAATTTATATGCTCCACGCCCCCTACCCGGCTAATTTGAATTAGGCGGGCTTGCGCCGGGTGATTTACGCTACGCCGCCGCAACTTTACAGGCAAGTTCTTTGTGAATAAAGCACTTGCCTGCAAAACTTGCGGCGGCTTAACGTAAATGAGATACGTTACGCACGCAGAGTTTTACACCCATCTACGAGAATCTGGGCCATTGTATTGTATAAATGTAGTGGCTTAATGAATCACCCTATATAGTATTTAACATTTTATTTTCCACGTTTTTAACAGCAATGTCCCTTCTCCGATCCTTTTAATCTATGTTTACTTTTAAAACTAAGGATGTAATTCATGAAATATAATTGTATATGATAATAATGATAAAAATGTCACTTCCAATACTGGAAAGTTCCAGTATATACTGGTTTTTCTGTTCCAGGTTCTCTTCCCGCTAGTGCAACTGCAGCCAGGCAAACAGCAGCTTCCACAGTTCTGGCACAGAAAACGTCTAGGGTTTACTTTTCTTAACGTTTATTGCAAGTTAACTTGGATAGGAATCAGGGAGCTGTGGGATACTTAAGAACACTAACAGGAACAAAGAGGACACTCTCCCTTGTAGCAACTTCTTGACCCAATCCCCGTAATAGTAGGATGTGACGTGGACAGCACTGGGACACCTGTAGCAATGTCCCAGGCCAGGCAAGCCTTATGCCGCGTACACACCATCACTTTATGTGATGGAAAAAAATGACGTTTTCAAAAACGTCACTTTAATTGACCGTGTGTGGGGGAAAACGTCATTTTATGTCTTGTAAAAAACGACCAAAAAAAATTCAAGCATGCTTCAATTTTATGTGTCGTTTTTCAAAAGTGCACTTTTTACTTCACAGAAATTGACCGTGTGTAGCAAAAAACGTCGTTTTCTAAGACGTTTTTTCATCCACGCATGCCCAGAAGCTACTTATGAAGCAAGCTTCAATGGTAAAACGTGGTGGAACGTAACCTCACTTTGCAAGAACATTGTGAGAAAAACGATGGTGTGTAGGCAACTTCGTCTTTGAAAATTGAAGTTTCAAAAACGTCATTTTTTACTTCACAGAAAGTGTCGTTTTTTTTCATCACATAAAGTGATGGTGTGTATGCGGCATAATACTTTGTGCAGCAGGGGTCTACAATAGCAACAGTCACTGAGATATTTTCCCCTTAGGCCTCGTACACACAGACGGACAGTCCGCTGAAAACGGTCCGCCGGACCGTTTTCACCGGACATGTCCGCCCGGAGATTTCTGTCTGATGGTTGTACACACCATCAGACAGAAATCCGTGCGTAAACAATACGCGGGGACGTGGCCGCGCCATCGCCGCAACGATGACGCAGCGATGTGGGCGGCCCTGGAAGTTCAAAGCTTCCACGCATGCATCGAATCAGTACGAAGCATGCGAGGGATGGCAGTCGGTCGGACGTGTCCGGTGAGTCTGTACAGACGACCGAACACGTCCGACGGACAGGTTTCCAGCGGACAGATTTGTTAGCAGGCCAAGAAATTTTTGTCCGCTGGAAACTGTCCGATCCGCCGGACAATTGTCCAGTCGGGCCTACACACGACCGGATTTGTCCGCTGAAACTGGTCCGTTGGACCAGTTTCAGCGGATAGATCCGGTCGTGTGTACGGGGCCTTAGGTCTGTACTCACAGTGGCTGGTTGACATTCCATGGCTTGGAATGTCAACTCCAGCAGGCAGGCTCCTTGGGAAACTCCAAAAGCAGATCCTCAGTGGCACCCCTCTTTGGCTCCTAAAGGGCTTGTGGCTGGATAGCCCTCCGCCTGAGCATAGCTGGGACATCGATGAACAGGCTGGACCCTCAGCAGGACAGCCAGGAAGGGCAGGCAGCCCTCCTGACTGGGAACATCTCCTGCCAGGAAAATAACCCCTCTCTGTGGTTCCAAACTCTTTATGCATTCTCCAACCATCATCTTGGCACACTTCCCCAGGAATTAACTGGAACTGCATAAATATTCAGGCTACCCGTTTGACTCTCCCACCCACTGGATTCTGAAAATCTCCAGAAAACAGGAGGAAGCAACCAAACTTGATTTCTGTAAAAACCTGAGAAGCCCAAAGCAATCACACACAGCTCAACTGATTACAAACGAGACAAATTAACAAATGTGCCTTACCAGAGCTAGCAGTCTAACCAGGAGGGTGCTACACAATGTACACTGGAGTTGAATGGTGTAGTTTTAAAGGATCAGTAAACCCAAAAGTGATACTTCATTTATAGTTGAATATGCTGGGCCCTGTTAGTCACTGGCTTTGTGAACCTTATAGCACTTTAATTACATGTTCCTTGTTCTTTTATCAGCTATTTTGGAATTTTGGGTGTTTCTGCCTACCTTGGGCTGTTGCTACAATAAAAGAGAAGATGGGTACCCTTGTTTCTGGCAATGGGAGAGTTACACACCAAAAACTCAGGAGCAAAAAATGTAATTGCTGAATTTCTCAAGAAACACAAGAAACCTTACCTTCAGTCTTGCACAGTTCAACAGGCATCCCATAGTATACACAGTGCATACTGTGTTTTTCACAGTGTGCAATTGAAACTGCAGCAAGTCAGATAGAACGTGCCTCATTTCCATGCTAAAGGAAAGCCAGCTCTGTCCTGCACCTTTCTTTTATTGGCACCCCCAGCAGTTTGCAGATCTCAGTGTGAACCACTGTGCTATTCAGGTGCGATACGCAATGCGGTTCTTCCACGCTCGGTTCCCACTGGTGCGATGCGGAAACACTGCAAATCCAGTGCATGATCCTGCATTGCACCTGAATCGTGAACCGCCGGGGGTGTCAATGTAAAGTTAATGACACCCCCAGATTGGTTCACAGATTGCAGTGCGAACTGTGAAATGGTGCAGGAATCGGATCACATAGGTGAGAACATCCATGCGGTCTGATTCCAGTGCAGACCAAAAAATGCTGCGAATGTGATGCGAATTTAGCCATACAGTTTGTATGGCTAAAATCGCATCACACAGACATTGAATATGATCTACACAGCAATGTGGTGTGAATCAAATGCAATGTCTGTCATCGCACTAGTGTGAACCAGCACTTAGTCATAAAGACTCAGCATTATAGGCGATACCCAGCGGAGCCTGCATGCAAGTACAGTTTGCCTAAGAATGCTCATTTATTCAGACTGGCACACACCCATGAAGCAGTTTTGATATTTGCATAACTTATTTCAAGTGCCAATAAGGTATTTGGGAGCGCAGTGATACTGATGCAGAGCACTGTTGTGTTTTTAGGATGTTACAGCACCCCATTGGCCAGTCCCAACAGCCATGATCTATGTTTCCATTGCATAGAGAAGCACAGAGACCCCGTGATGATGCCATTGGGTCAAAAATAAGCATTGTAATGAAAACAGAAAAGTTGTATTTGAAAATGCCATTAGCATGTTGAGAAGGGGAGAAAAGAAAGTACTAGGGAAAGAAGAAAAGTGCAAGCAGAATATGCTTCAGCTATAAATCTTCTGCATCTAGAAAATACTGAAATATGCATGTTTGGAGGACTGACCATTTGGGCATACTAATTTGTATTGGCAGCAGTATATAATTAGAGTGTGTATACATAGGGGGTTATTTATGAAAGGCAAATCCACTTTGCACTACAAGTGCAAACTACAAGTGCAAAGTGCACTTGAAATTGCACTCAAAGTGCAGTCGCTGTAGATACGAGGGGGACATGCAAGGAAAATAAAAAACAGCATTTTAGCTTGCACATGATTGGATAATAAAATCAGCAGATCTTCCCCTCATTTCAGATCTACCCTTCAGATTTAAAGCGACTGCATTTCCAAGTGCACTTTCAGTGCAATTTCAAGTGCACTTATAGTGCAAAGTGGGTTTGCCTTTAGTAAATAACCCCCATAGAGAATCATACCTACAGTACATGCACATGCTAGCATGTCATTTCATCATATGTGAAACATATACAGTAGATAAAGGCAAGAAAACCTGTAGCAATCAACAAATTCATATGTATTCAATGCTGACCTAAAACATGAAAACATAGCTATTTGCCAATTAAAAAAAAAAAAAAAAATGAAATCTTGTTTTCCCCTCTCTATATGTCTCTAAGCAAACTGATTCTTTTTATTTAAAACATTTTGGAATAAAGTCATTACTAATTATTATTCCAAGAGTTGCTGAATGAGCCTGGCTGTAGTTTGTTTGTCATTAGCTCATATATTCAACAGGGAAAACTGTTCTCTAACATGAAAAGTGTATAGAAAATTTTAAACGGCAATGATTACAAGGAACTGACTGAAGTTAGAATAAACATTTGGAAAAGTTAGAATATAATTTGCCTAAACAACATGCTATCCTTGTCCAGCTTGCTGGACATAAAAGAGAGCAGGATGGGCAGAGAAATAAAGGGATTCACAGGGGTGGTGAGCAGCAGATTCACTAATGTAGTAGTCGGGCCAGCTTTTTATTGACTCCAGTTGCTGTTTTTCAGAGGTCCAGACTTATTGCTCCCATGGTCAGTAAATCCGAGTGCTATCCGCCACACTGCATCACTGACTCAAATTTTATATGCATGAATGCTTAACTAGTAACATGAATGAATAATTTCCGAATGATCAGGAAATAATTTGCCAAAACTATAAATTTGTAGTGGGTCTTAGGGGATATCTTATAGGACGAATAGCTTACAACAGCTGCATACCCTTCCCAGCTTTAATAATTACTCGCTATTCCATAAACACTAAAATGGTAATGTTGTCCAAAAGCACCATGAATATTATTTAATTTGCCAACCTAAAATTTTAGGATTTTTATTTTATCACCACAAAGACACTGGAACATCTAAGCATTTTCATATAATGCTTTGTTTTCAAAATTAAAGGGACCTCTCCAGACAGTATACCACCTGATACTAATGCTTTTTTAATTTGCTTTTGATTATTATTTAATTCTTCAATGCTATAACTAGAACCATTCACCTTTATATCAGTTGGTACTGTATGTATTGCACAGGGGTCACGTGTAGTATCATGATGCTAATAAATGCAGTTAGGTGTTATTATCATTATGGTTATAAATACTTTACATGTTACATGTTATCAATACGTTTTTATTTGGACCTTACCATTGTTTATTTAGGTTTTTAAAATTTTCAATGTTTGCTTATTTAAGCAATTACATGACAGAAAAAATTACTACTCAAAAGTAGTGATGTATAGAACGGTTCGCCGGCAAATAGTTTGCGGCGATTTTCACTTGTTCACGTTCGCCGCCGCCGGCGAACATAATCAATGTTCGACCCGGCTCCTATTAATTAACATTGAGCAAACTTTGACCCTCTACCTCACAGTCAGCAGACACATTCCAGCCAATCAGCAGCATATCCTCCCTCCCTTCCCCTCCCACCTCTAGGGCAGCATCCATTTTAGATTCATTCTGAACCTGCATTCTTAGTGAGAGGAGGGACAGTGTTGCTGCTGCTGATTTTATAGGGAAAGCGCTAGCTAGGCCAGTGTACTCCAGTCCTGAAAGGACTCATCTGATCTCTGCTGTTAAAACAGCACCCCAAACAGCCCTTGTTAGGGCTAATCAATCAGTCTGCTTTTTTTTCTTTTCTGAAATCTGTGCTGCGTAGTTTACAGAGAGAGACAGAGAGAGAGAGAGAGAGAGAGAGAGTGTAATTTTTTGAAGTTAGATAGAGCAGGCAGGCTAGTCAGTTAATGTTACAGTGTGTAGAGGATATATATACATCACCAGGAGTTGTAAATATATTTATACACTGTATAGTTTAGTTAGACTAGAGGTGCAGGGTGCTGTGTAATATAAAGGGGTCCAGTGGTGCAGGGTGCTATGTAAAGGGGCCCAGAGCTGTGGGGTGCTGTGTAATGTAAGGGGCCCAGTGGTGCAAGCTGCTGTGTAATATAAAGGGGTCCAGTGGTGCTGGGTGCTATGTAGAGGGGCCCAGAGCTGTGGGGTGCTGTGTAATGTAAGGGGCCCAGTGGTGCAAGCTGCTGTGTAATATAAAGGGGTCCAGTGGTGCAGGGTGCTATGTAAAGGGGTCCAGAGCTGTGGGGTGCTGTGTAATGTAAGGGGCCCAGTGGTGCAAGCTGCTGTGTAATATAAAGGGGTCCAGTGGTGCTGGGTGCTATGTAGAGGGGCCCAGAGCTGTGGGGTGCTGTGTAATGTAAGGGGCCCAGTGGTGCAAGCTGCTGTGTAATATAAAGGGGTCCAGTGGTGCAGGGTGCTATGTAGAGGGGCCCAGAGCTGTGGGGTGCTGTGTAATGTAAGGGGCCCAGTGGTGCAAGCTGCTGTGTAATATAATGGGGTCCAGTGGTGCAGGGTGTTATGTAAAGGGGTCCAGAGCTGTGGGGTGCTGTGTAATGTAAGGGGCCCAGTGGTGCAAGCTGCTGTGTAATATAAAGGGGTCCAGTGGTGCAGGGTGCTATGTAAAGGGGTCCAGAGCTGTGGGGTGCTGTGTAATATAAGGGGCCCAGTGGTGCAAGCTGCTGTGTAATATAAAGGGGTCCAGTGGTGCTGGGTGCTATGAATAACATAGCATAGAGAAGTATATTGAAATCTTTCCTTAACTGCAGTTGTGGTTCACTCTCATACACCGTAGTTTGTGACAGAAGTGACGTTTGACATTGCTCCGGTCCTTCAAGGGCATAGAGTCAATTGGGGGCCATCTTGCCTTCACTTGACTTCCTGCCCATCCAACCCGGGGATCGGATCGTTTCCGCCACTACTGACAGCTTGGAAAGCGGCAAAGACTACTGGGAAGCGGCAGGAGGGTGCACCTTGCCCGCCTCCCATAAAAGTAATCTTGTGCAAAATCCGCTGCTGAAACCACTTTTATGTCAAAGCAGACTGCCCAACGTTTAAAAAAATACTGGGGTTATAGCAGCTATATGCTGCTATAACCCCGGTATTAAAGTCAAAGAAGTGATGTATATTCACGGTGGGCAGTCTGGAAGTGGTTTTTAACTTACCTGAAGTCTTCTCTTCTGTTTATTTCCTGTGGGGTCCTTCTTTGGTTGTCCACGTCTCTGTCTGTTGGGATGTAGATACTTTTGATTGGATGGCCACTAGTGACATTCTCTCAAAAGAGAGAAGAGGACAACATCATCATAGGGGGAGAGCAGGAAAACTGTGGTTTTAGGGCATCATCATAGCACTATATCAGCGCTTCCCTGCAGTGAAACTGCCAGAAGTGAGGGACCTGAATGGGGTACTAAGCGGAGCATATCTGCCTAAGCCAGATAAGTTAGGGGGAAGGAGAAAGACAAAAAAGATACAGGTGCCTCTGAGTTTAGACTATTAAATCACAAATTAAAATCACAATAAGTAAAATTCACGTGTAGAGAGACAATAACAGGCACATCATGAAGGGCCATTTGTCCGGTGCTGCATAAATTGCACCGGTCTGTGCTTGAGAGATTCACTGGCCGCTCTTACAGCTGCAGTGGCTGGCAAGATGGTGGTGTGATGGAGGAAAGCCGAGACTGAGGGCTGGAATGCTCCTTGGACTCCAGCACTGGTGGAGATGGTGTCTCTGGCTTGCTTTCGATGCATTTTAGAGCATGTGCACTCTAAAGTTGGGAAGAATGCGCACGCCTTTATTAAGCTAACCTAACCTCTTCTCTGAGTGGGGGCTCAATCCTGAGCCCCCTGCTCCCTCCTCACTGAATTTAACTGACAAGAGCCAATGGCTCCTGCTGTTGCCTGTCAGTCCCTGTCTGAAGCAGAAGAGAGGAAAGAAGAAGACTGCAGAAGTGCACAGCATTGTATTAACCCAGGAGAGTTAAGTGTTTAGATCAGGAGGGTGGGCATCATTTACTTTAATGCAGGGAATGCCTTAAGGTGTTTTAGCTTTAGAACCACTTTAACCACTTAACCCCTGAGCCTGTTTTTCAGATTCGGCATTTACAAGACTAAAACAGTTTTTTTTGCTAGAAAATTACTTAAAACCCCCAAAAATTATATATATTTTTTTCTAACACCCTAGAGAATAAAATGGCGGTCATTGCAATACTTTTTGTCACACCGTATTTGCGCAGCGGTCTTACAAGCTTTTGAATAAAAAAATAAGACAACAATAAATTTGGCCCAATTTTTTTATATATTGTGAAAGATAATGTTACGCCGAGTAAAATGATACCCAACATGTCACGCTTAAAAATTGCGCCCGCTCGTGGCATGCCGTCAAACTTTTACCCATAAAAATCTCGATAGGCGACGTTTAAAAAATTCTATAGGTTGCATTTTTTGAGCTACAGATTAGGTCTAGGGCTAGAATTATTGATCTCGCTCTAATGATCGCGGCGATACCTCACTTGTGTGGTTTGAACACCGTTTTTTTATATGCGGGCGCTACTCACGTATGCGTTAGCTTCTGCGCGCGAGCTCGTCGGGACGGGGCGCTTTAAAACATTTTTTTTTATGTTTTCTTATTTATTATTATTGATTTTATCATTTTTTACAGTGAAATAATTTTTTTTTTAAATGTATCACTTTTATTCCTATTACAAGGAATGTAAACATCCCTTGTAATAGAAAAAAGCATAACAGGTCCTCTTAAATATGAGATCTGGGGTCAAAAAGACCTCAGATCTCATATTTAGACTTAAATGCAAGAAAAAAAAAATGGAAAATTTGTCATTTAAAAAAATGACAACAAAAAAATTGTCTCTTTAAGACACTGGGCGGGACTGACGTTTTGACGTCACTTCCGCCCAGCAAAGCTATGAGGACGGGTGGGGGCCATCTTGCCCTCACTCGTGTCCTCACTCACTAGACAGCAGCACCCGATCGCTTCCGCCGCTACCGACGGCTCCGGTAAGCGGCGGAGGGCGTGGGAGAGCGGTGGGAGGGGGGGCCTCTCCCGCCACCGATAACGGCGATCTCGTGGCGAATCCGCCGCGGAGACCGCCGTTATCGTTTACCGAACCGCCCACTGAAAAGATGGATACCTCGGTTGTGGCAGCAGCTGCTGCCGTTACCGAGATATCCATCTTTAAAAAGAGGACGTATATATACAGTGGGCGGTCGGTAACCGGTTAAAGAGCCGATTGGACACAGGTGCTTTTCTGACTGAATTTTTCAATCAGATACAAACACTGTTCAGGTATTCTGACACGCCAGTGGCATCAGCTGTCAGAATACAATAGCGTCAGTGTCACGTCCAACCCAACACAGGCGGTGAGACACTATAGCTAGCTACTGTGTTCTTCACCTATAGCAGCCCCCTTTCCCATAAGGCAAGCAGGCCTACAGGTACTCGGTTGCCCACAGGTCTTATACACATTGCTATAGTGCCTGGCCACCATGTCAGGGCATGGCGCGAACTGAGCAACGCAAACAGGTACTTGCGGTTGGCAGACAGGAAACGTGGTTGTATGACAGTCCAGGTAAAAGGCAGGCTGAGTTCAGGGAATAGTCCAAAATCCGGTCCAAAGTCATACACTGGAAAATCCATTCTAGCAGAGCAGCTTATAACAGCTGATCACGGGTGCAATGCCTTCTAGGCTCCCACACAAAAAAAAAGTAAATGCACCTTTTTACATGGAAAAATATATGCATTTATTTTTTATTTTTTTAAAGGTGAACTTCTTTAATAAACTGGTGGAGTGGTGGCAATGTTTTTACCAGACCGGATGTGAGGGAAAACCTTTAATAGTAAAACATACATAAAAATTGTAGCAGGGTAAGGCTACCTTTATATTGCTATTTGTGTCCTTGTTAAAAATTCTCCCTCACTTTATGTCTGGTGTAACCACTGCTACAATCACAGTAAGTGCAGGGAAGTCTCTCTAATGCAGCAATTTTTAAAGCAAGAGGTGTTGTTGAATGACAAGAAAAACTGTGAAAAGTGACTCTCAGTGGTAAAACAAGTCAAATCGGAACTGCAGGCAGACAACTTAATACATAATTGAAATACATAAATGTTTATTGTTTTACCTTGCAAAGCATTGATCATTTTGGCATCATTCATATGATATACACCCACCTTTGCTTCTCTACTTTATGGATGCTTATTGGGTCAGGTTCCTGCTCACTGGAGAGAAATGTTAATACTGATTTATTGTCCAATGAGGAAGCTGGATGTGGTTAGGTGATATAGAAAATTGCACTCTCAAACCAACAAGATGATTTTTTTTAAATCAGGACATAGTGGAGTGGATTTACTAAAACTAGTGAGTGAAAAATTTGGTGCAGCTCTGCATGGTAGCCAATTAGCTTCTAAAAAAAAAAAAACCCTCAAAGATGATTGGTTTCTATGCCGAACTGCACCAGATTTTGCGCTCTCCACTTTTAGTAAATCAACCCCACAATGTTTGTCATCTGACATTGTAGTGTGAAAAATGTGTATATTACAGGATCGACTTCAGAGAGTTACAAATCTTTTGGTAAATTAAATTAAACAGTCAACAAATACGCATTTCAACTCTATATTCAGCTGTTTATTTATTTATTTATTTTCCACTTCAGACTTCGCCAATAAAGGACTTCCCCGTTAGAGGACGGGGAGACTTACTCACGGTATAACCGCCCATATCGTCGATATATTCAGATGTTTAAATGGAGTTTTGCCTTAATTGAAAAAGGCAAGATAAAAGAGATTATGCGCTACCCCTAACCTTCCCATCTGGCCAAATCTAGGGTAGGGAACAGTACCGCGTGTCTGGGTGGCTTTACCTGATATGATTCACACACAATTGAGGCATGGGGACTGTATAGCATGTAGCTTGGAACTCTGCTTATAATATGAATCACATGTCCTGGGATGGAGTTATCATCCTGAAAATCTATATCCACTTTGTTGCACACTGACAGATAATTTTCTTACAATATAATCTGTTGTCAGTTTTAAATTAGACCACGTTATCTTCTACTTTACTGGGATTGGTGTTGGGAATTCTTATTTCTTTGTCTTGTGAGTGGCATCTTTTATGCTTCCTCTTATTGGAAAAATTTAAAGTTTTTTTATATGAAAGATGCTTTAGACTATATTCTTGTCTCATGTAGAAAATACAAAGCTGTTAACAAGGATGACAAGCAGATCAGCCCTTTACATTTTAAAAGAAACATATATGAGAACAATGTGAAGGCTGTCAAGGCTAACCTCCAATTCTTATGCCCCGTACACACCATCACTTTATGTGATGAAAAAAAACGACATTTTCTGTGAAGTAAAAAATGACGTTTTTGAAACTTCCATTTTCAAAGACGAAGTTGCCTACACACCATCGTTTTCTCACAATGTTCTAGCAAAGCGAGGTTACGTTCCACCACGCTTTTCCATTGAAGCTCGCTTCATAAGTAGCTTCTGGGCATGCGCGGGTGAAAAAACGTCGTTTTAAACGACGTTTTTTGCTACACACGGTCAATTTCTGTGAAGTAAAAGTTGACGTTTTGAAAAACGACACATAAAATTGAAGCATGCTTCAATTTTTTTTGGTCGTTTTTTAGAAGACATAAAATGAAGTTTTCCCCCACACACGGTCAATTAAAGTGACGTTTTTAAAAACGTCATTTTTTTTCATCACATAAAGTGATGGTGTGTACGGGGCATTAAAATGCTAGTTGCCTAATTGTAATGCCAATCCAGTGGCTTCAATGCTTCCTGAGCAGCTGAGCTGAAACAAATATGTAGATCAGATCAGATTTTTTCCTTGTTCTAAGTTTTGAAGCCCAGGACAGTCAGGCACGTTACATTGTCTGTGGTGGAAAGAATATTGCGCTCATTCAGCGGGTATCAAGCAAGCAACTATAAGTGTTATACTACACAAAAAGACATATGGAATAAAAAAAAGCTGCGCTAATACAGTGAAAAATATATAAAGATAACCTATATATAGAAATAAAAATAATTAAATAATAAGTGCTGAACTTATAATAAGACACTCTCAATCTAGAAAAGGAGAGTGACTATATATACATATAGAGGGCCAGATCCACAAAGAAATTACACCGGCATATCTATTGATTTTAAAGTTCCCGCGTTGTATCTTTGTTTTGTATCCACAAAATAAGATACGACGGAATGAGGGATCGATCCGACAGGCGTACGTCTTAGTAAAATCCAAGGTACATTTATTATAAAACGTAAAAATGCGCATATACAATGATTTCCAGTGCTACAAGCATAAATATATCGAGCCGGCCGGCTCCTCGATTTGCCTGCCTGTGTCTTCTGGGTTCAGCTGGTGACGCGGTGATGTCAGAACGTCGCTTGCCCAACGTTGCCCAATGGGATGACCACGTCCCCTTTGAGACGAAACGTTGGGCAAGTGACGTTCTGACGTCACCGCATCACCAGCTGAACACGGAAGACCCGGGCAGGCAAATCGAGGAGCCGGCCGGCTCGATATATTTATGCTTGTAGCACTGGAAATCATTGCAAGTGCGCATTTTTAAGTTTTATAATAAATGTACCTTGGATTTTATACTATGCAGGCTTTTTTCTCTTATATGGCATATCACAATATGTACTGAATGAGGCTACCTGGTATTGAGGCTTTTCCTAGTGGAGAGCGATTGTGATCTCCTTAATAAGAGATCGTTTGTAGCTGGTAAGAGGCAGTAATTTCTTAAGGTGGAGATGCTTTCCTATCCTCACGTTTCCGGATACTGTGGATTTATTTTCACTTGGAGATTGAAGTTTGAACACATTCATTTGGATTTATATGCATTGACTTTATGTCCATTGATCATTTATCATTTGGACTTTGAGTGATTTCACTTGTCACTGGGTCACTTTATACACTCGGGGGTAGATCCACAAAGAAAGTAATTTCAAAATTCCTGTGTCGTATCTTTGATTCGAATCCTCAAAACAAGATACAACGGCATCTGGGTTAGATCCGACAGGCGTACGTCTTCGTACGCCTTCGGATCTTAGATGCAATTTTTCGACGTCCGCTAGGTGGCGTTCCCATCGTAATCCGCGTCGTGTATGCAAATTAGCTATTTCCGACGATCCACGAACGTACGAGCGGCCGTCGCATTTTTTTACGTCGTTTCCGTTCATCTTTTTTCCGCGTATAGTTAAAGCTGCTATCTGGTGGTGTACCCAATGTTAAGTATGACCGTCGTTCCCGCGTATAATTTTGAAAATTTTACGTCGTTTGCGTAAGTCGTCTGTGGATGGGGCTGGACGCCATTTACGTACACGTCGAAAATAATGACGTCCTTGCGACGTCATTTGGAGCAATGCACCCAGGGAGTTTTGACGGACGGGGCATGCGCAGTTCGTTCGTTGCGGGGACGCGCTTCATTTAAATGAAACACGCCCCCTACCCGCCCAATTTGAATTCCACGCCCTTACGCCGCGAGAGATACACTACGCCGCCGTAACTTACGGCGCAAATTCGTTGAGGATTCAAACCAAGTCAAAGTAAGTTACAGCGGCGTAGCGTATCTGACATCTGCGCCGGGCGCAGCATAGGTATGTGGATCTACCCCTCTATATGTATATATAGTCACTCTCCTTTCCTAGATTGAGAGTGTCTTATTATAAGTTCAGCACTTATTATTTAATTATTTTTATTTCTATATATAGGTTATCTTTATATATTTTTCACTGTATTAGCGCAGCTTTTTTTTATTACATACGTTACATTTTCAGAAGGAGATCAGCAAATGCAAATGCACCCCTGTATCTACCTACCAGCTAACATAAAGCTGATGAGACTATAGAAAGTAACCAGAGGTATGTAAGAGCACCTTGAGAGGTTTAGGTCAGTAGGCTCAGTTCAAATAACAGATTGCTATTTGCTATAAAAACTTTTGTTTTCAGCAGCTAGAGCCAAGAACATAATAACAAAAATATTTATATGGCAGATACCACACGTGCCTAATGCCCCGTACACATGATCAGAATTTCCTATGGCCTAAAATCCGATGGAATTTTTTGTCGGAATTCCGTTCAAGCTGTCTTGCATACACACTGTCAGACCAAATTCCGACCGTCCAAAACGCAGTGGCGTAAAACAGTACGACAAGCTGAGAAAAATGAAGGTCAATGCTTCAGAGCATGCATCGACGTAATTCTGAACATGCATAGGTTTTTTCTCCGTCGGAGTTGCACACAGACGATAGGAATTTCCTATCAGTTTTTTTTTTTTTCTAAAAAAAAATAAAACATGTTCTATTTCTAAACACAGATGGAAAAAAGTCCAATGGGGCCCACACACGATCGGAATTTCCGGTGAAAAAGGTCCATCAGACTTTTTTCATCAGAAATTCCGATCGTGTGTACACGGCATAATATCTATTGAGGTATCCCATTATGAGTATAGGATTTACCATCCCTCAATAAGTGTCTTCTCATTCAGTTACAAAAAAATTCTTAAAAGGACTCGTCTGTACCTTGTAAAAAGAAAAACGTTTTTTTTTACGTTCCTATCTGACCCCCCATGCCATCAAACTTCACTCTGTTGCAGAGTTACAGCAACTAAATAAATCTTCAGCATCTGACACTTTGTAGACCCCTCTGTGCATTTTGTGCCTCCATTTGCCATCCCCTACATCACTACAGGAGGCGGTAGAGACATAGGGGCTGATCGGAGAAACCCCTGCATGCAGCAGGAACCAAGTTTCCAACACAGACAGAAGCACTAGATACATATGATTATTCAGCCATTGTAGCTCTACAGCAGGGGTCTCAAACTGGTGGCCCTCCAGCTGTTGCAAAACTACAAGTCCCATGAGGCATTGCAAGGCTGACAGTTACAAGCATGACTCCCTCAAGTAGAGGCATGATGTGACTTGTAGTTCCGCAACAGCTGGAGGGCCACCAGTTTGAGACCCTTGCTCTACAGGAATCAAAGATTGTTGACACAACCAGCATATTGTGTTAGAATTAACAATTTTCTTTACAGAGTACACTTTTTAGAAAATGTTTTACCCCCAATAGTCACTTTAATATCATCAATGAACTTTAAGTTGACTACACCTCACCTAAAATCCTGGGCTGACCTATCATACTTGTTAAAAAACAGAACAGATATTAAGGATGGTTCATATTTAAAATGTTATATTCCATGGTTCATCCCAGCTCATTTCCCATCTTTGTAGAGCTTTATTTTTTCATATAATTATTCATTTGTGGACAGATGCTTCTATTAAACCAGGGCCACCCTGATGGTTTTGCAGTTCTTGGTTTTATTATCATTGATTCATTAGCCAAGTATTAGAGTCTCATGAGAGTGTGGTGAAATATGCTAGTATTCAGAATGTTTTATTGGCATGTATTATGCTTTACACCAAAACTGACAGATTATAACAATCTATTGTGCAGCAGAAAATGTTCTCTTCCCTCGGTGATGTTAACGTGCATCTATCATACTTCCCAATATGTGATGAAAACATGTCTGAAAAATCTCTTTTTTGTGTGAAACAAAGCATTCTAATGCTGAGGTTCAAAGGCACCACAATTTAACCGCTTGCCACCAGAAGCCGCAGTTTTACGGTGGAATTTTGGCTCGGCTGCGCGAGATCACGTAATATTACATCATCTCGCGAATCAGCCAATAGGGGCACGTGCGCGCCGCCGGATGAGCGCGCGCGCCCCCCTGGTCCCGACGCGGGTGCCCGGCGGGCACGATCAGCGCCGGGCACCCAAGATCGCTCGTTACAGAGCGAGAACCTGTCAGGGGGAGAAATGATGATCGTCTGTTCATACAATGTATGTTAACCCCTTCCCTGCCAATGGCATTTTTATAGTAATCAATGTATTTTTATAGCACTGATCGCTATAAAAATGCCAATGGTCCCAAAAATGGGTCAAAAGTGTCCGATGCGTTTGCCATAAGGTCGAAGTACCAATCAATAAACGCTTATTGCGATTTTTTTTAACGAAAAATATGTAGAAGAATACTTATCAGCCTAAACTGAGGGAAAAAATAGTTTTTTTAATATATGTTTGGGGATATTTATTACAGCAAAAAGTAAAAAATATTCATTTTTTTTCAAAATTGTCGCTCTGATTTTGTTTATAGCGCAAAAAATAAAAACCGCAGAGATGATCAAATATCACCAAAAGAAAGCTCTATTTGTGGGGAAAAAAAGGACGCCAATTTTGTTTGGGAGCCACGCCGCACGACCGCGCAATTGTCAGTTAAAGGGACGCAGTGCCAAATCGCAAAAAGTGGCCCGGTCATTCATCAGCAATATGGTCCGGGGCTGAAGTGGTTAACCAAATTCTTGTAATATAGAATTTACATTATTATTTAATGTATAACTACAGAAAAAAGAAAAGACCTCCCTTAAACTGTGTCTCTCCACACTGCTAAGGTTAAATGCTGGTTCATGCCTAGGGTACCAGGAAAAGGGACTTCTCTGAGTGGTGAGCAGCTGCATGGCTATGGGTCCTGCATTGTGCTTAATAATGTCAGAGTGCCTGAGACTGAGGAATAGCCTTAAGCCTCGTACACACGATCGAATATCTGATGGAATCTAATCAGATGGATTTTTTTGCTGGATATCCGATGAATCCGACCATGCCAAAACGCGGTGACGTAAAACACTACGACGTGCTGAAAAAAATGAAGTTCGATGCTTTCGAGCATGCGTCGACTTGATTCTGAGCATGCATGGATTTTTGACCGATGGACTTCCACACAGACGATCGTTTTTTTCTATCAGTTTTTTATCCATAGGAAAAATTTAAAACATGTTCTATTTTTTTTCACCGATGGAAAACAAACCAATGGGGCCCACACGATGGGTTTGTCCGATGAAAACGGTCCATCGGTCTGTTTTCATCGGACAAACCGATCATGTGTACAGGGCTTGAGAACTGAACTAAATAGCTGAATATGCCACAACTTTAACTTTTTAGGAATGTTTTTGGACCAAATCCCAAAAAATTTAGACATGGCTGTTCTCATAAAGAACCATTGGGCCAGATTCAGATAGAGATACGACGGCGTATCTCCTGATACGCCGTCGTATCTCTGAGTTCCGTCGGTCGGATCTATGCGCCTGATTCATAGAATCAGGTTCCGCATAGATCTCCCTAAGATCCGACAGGTGTAAGTGACTTACACCGTCGGATCTTAGGCTGCAATCTCACGCTGGCCGCTAGGTGGCGCTTCCGTTTGTATACGCGAGGAATATGCAAATGAGGAGTTACGCCGATTCAGAAACGAACGACCGCCCGGCGCTTTTTTGTTTACGTCGTTTGCGTTTGGCTTTTTCCGGCGTATAGTTACCCCTGCTATATGAGGCGTAGCTAATGTTAAGTATGGCTGTCGTTCCCGGGTCGAATTTTGAATTTTTTTACATCGTTTGCGTAAGTCGTTCGCGAATACGGATGGACGTAATTTACGTTCACGTCGAAACCAATGACGTCCTAGCGACGTCATTTGGAGCAATGCACGCTGGGAAATTTAGCGGACGGCGCATGTGCAGTTCGTTCGCCTGATTTAAATTTTACACGCCCCCTAGCCGCGGAATTTGAATTCCGCCGGGGGATTTACGCTACGCTGCCGCAACTTTACAGGCAAGTGCTTTCTGAATTAAGCACTTGCCTCAAAAACTTGCGGCGGCGTAACGTAAATCAGATAGGTTACGCGGATCTAATGATCCGCTGACCTATCTGAATCTGGCCCAAAATTTGTAAATAATTCTGTTGTATTAATTTTCAGCTTGAAAAATGTCGCAACTAAAATGTGACATGGTAGATCTTGGTTTCTGAGAAATATGGAGTCACCTCTCAGATGTATACTACATTGATTTAAAGTGTCTAGGGGCACAAAGTCAGTCCTGGGGCTTGGATCTATAACTACTTAAAGCGGAACTTCAATCATCTTTTTAATCTTTCCTTCTATTAAATCGTCTGCCTTTGTTTTGGATAGTAAAAAAACTTTGGATAGTAAAAAAAAATTCTACCAGTAAATACCTTATACAGCCCACTTCCTGTTTCTTGGGAGGGCGGATGAGTCTGGAGGTGTGCCTCTGTGTGTCTGTGTAAATCCAGGAAGTGAACAGGCAGCAGCTTCAGCTGCCCACAGTTAAAATGGATGCAGCCAGACTTAGTGGAGGGAGATTTCTGCAGCATATTTGGCAAGTATATATAATAATATGCAAAGTGGTTGACGGGAAGCTTCAAAATGGCAAAGATGTTTTTATAACAAATTATGTGAGCAGACTGCGGTTCCTCTTTGAGGACCTCTGAAAAAAAAATACTGTACATCCTGTGTTCTTTGTCTCCATAGATAGCACATACAGTGTTAGGTTGCCTTTGCAGAATGAGAACCAGTGAGTATGCTGGTGTCTGCCATGTAACTTTGATCACTATTAAGCTGGTTAAAATTGTTCCAGAACCTTGACCCATTATTGTGAGGTGTGACTAAAAGAACTAAAACGTCCCTTGCCTTATTAGTGAGAACTGCAGTTGAGCCTTCCTAAATCTATTTTTTTGCAGATTTCACTTTCTTTACAAATCTATAAAAATATCTTTATTTTAGGATGGTGGGCAGAGCCATGCAGATCATTCATTTCTGCTCATGTGGTCAATACTACATCCAGAACCACTAGTTTATAATACAGATACAGCTTAAAACTATAGAACAATTTATTCCAAACTGCATATAGCTGTTTCAGGCTAGGTGTCTATAATCAGTGCAGTGTATGTAAACCATGGCTTCTATATAGTAGGTCTTAGGGACAATGTTATTCTGAGTTGAACTAAAGAGAATCAACCTACCCCCCCCCCCCCCCCCTAACACACACACACTTTTTTTGCATTCTATGTTTATTTAAAAAAAAATCATATAGGGTTCTCTCTCTATAAAAAAAAGAAAGGAAAAAAAAGGTAAAGGTTCAAAGTAGCGTACAATATATGTTCAGGACATAGTCAATACACTTCGTCAATCACCCACTAAAGTAGGTTTTACAGTAAAGAGATATAGTAAATATCATGGACCAGAGTCCCCTGTGTTTGGGTATAGCATGAGAGCTTAAGCCTTGTTTAAAAAAAAAAGGGGAGGGGGGGGTAGTGCATGGGAGGGAAGGGGGGTTGTGAGGGAAAAAGTTGCTCTTCTCCACCACCAGGCACCAAGCACAAAGGACTCTGTTAGTCCATCGAAATACATAGCATTCTGTCATGTATGGCTGTAACCACTTTTCCCATAGTGCTCCCCAAGTGATAGGACCAGTTGTTGAAAATATCAAGCACTTCACAGGGTTTGGTGTTTATAGATAAAAGTTCAAGTTTGGACCCAGTTGGGTCCTGATCACACTCCATTCTACTTAGCTTTGGTGCATATAAATAGACAATACAGGCAGTCCCCGAGTTCCAAATGGGTTAGGGACTGTAGGTTTGTTCTTAAGTCGAATATGTTCGTAAGTCGGAACAGCATGCGCAGAAAGGCAGATATTTTGTTTTCTGATGTTCCGTCAAATGTACCCGCTGTCAAAAAGGTTCCGTCAAATGTGCCCGCCATCAAAAAGGTCCCGTCGAATGTGCCAGCCATCGGAAATGTTCCGTCGAATGTGCCCGCCGTCGAAAAGGTTCTGTCGAATGTGCCCACCGCCGAAAAGGTCCCGTCGAATGTGCCCGCCGTCGAAAAGGTTTTGTCTAATGTGCCCGCCACCAAAAAGGTCCCGTCGAATGTGCCCGCTGTCGAAAAGGGTCCATCGAATGTGCCCTCCCGTTCGTAAGTAGGAGTCGTTACTCGGGGACTCCCTGTAGAGTTAAAATTACCATTGTGACACCTTTAATAAACTAGGTGATAGAACAATCTCAATGTTGGAACTCTTTTGCACATCAAATCCTGTGGCTAATATCCTGAATCAGATAATAAGATAAGAATGTTGTTTTTTTGATAATATTTGCAACACTATGGTTCTCCAAAATGTAACTCATAGACAACACAGATATTAGGAGTACAGTTTGTAGTTATAGCTGTAGAGATTCTGTTATTTGGAATTATCTTTCAACAATAACTCACAATCTTTATTTTTAACAGCCAATGTTGAAATCATCCCACCACCTCATAAGGCGATCAATGAAGGAAGAGGAGTACCATGCTCTCAAAAAACAAACAAAAAAACAACTCATTTGGATATAGCAAATGCCACCAAAGTTATTATATGAAAGAAGTCAGATAGGACTTCACTTCTGTACTGTTCCTATCCAGATGAAACTAAAGGGCAGTCAAAGCAAGATTATGCAAACCTGAGGAATTAAAAGATATGATATCACCATACACAATTCTGTCTCCATTGCATGTAATGCTTTATAGTTAATACACATCCTGTATCAGTCACATAATTTGGAAGCTGAAAGTATGAGTCTAATAATTCCACCATTGTTTCATTGACCAAATCCCCATGTGGCTACTATTGCATTATTCATCTTTAATACATTTTGATTGTATTCCCTATGTAGACCAATTAGATAATTAGATAATTGATGAAAAACATTCCTTTTGTAATGTCATCCCTTTGCCCTCTTCATTAGTCCGCCATATTAGCCACTTTAAATATATTAGGGGGGGGGGGGGTTGTAGTGAGGTTTCCATACATAGCTTTGCAGATGTTTGTGTTTCTTAAAAATCACTCACCTTAACATGTGACCTGTGCGCCCTTACCCCACCCCCTTTTTATTTCTGTTGACCATTTTGTATTTTTTAACCTTTCTCTTTTCCTTTCTCAGCTTCTTCCTAATTCCTATTGTAGGGAATTCAAGTGAATATCTATATTATTAAAAGTAAAACTCACAGGGTGGTGAACAAAAAAAAACACACACCGTAGTCTTAAAACCTATACTGTGATCAGTATATAGCCTCTTCTTCTAATAATGTTAGCTATCTGACTGTCATACTGATCCAATGGATTAACTACTGTAAGGCCCCGTACAGACGACCAAACATGTCTGCTGAAACTGGTCTGCGGGCCAGTTTCAGCAGACATGTTCGGTCGTGTGTAGGCCCGAGCGTGCAGGATTCCAGCAAACATTTGCCCGCCGGGCCTTTTCCCAGCGGACAAATATTCCTGGACTTGTTTTAAAACAGTCCGCTGGAATCCTGCCCGCTCGGACATGTTCGGTCGTCTGTACAGACCTACCATACATGTCCGAGCGCCCGCCATCCCTTGCATGCGTCGAATGACTTCGACGCATGCGTGGAAGCATTTAACTGGCAGGCCCGCCCACGTCGCTGCGTCATTGTCGTGGCGACACCGCGTCATCGACGCGGCGACACCGCGGACACGCCCTGCGTATTGTTTACGCGCGGCTTTCTGTACGATAGTTAGTACAGCCATCGTACAGAAAGCCCCGGGCAGACATGTACGGTGAAAACGGTCCGGCGGACCGGTTTCATCGTACATGTTTGCTGGTGTGTACACGGCCTAACTGACTCAGAATATGTGTACAGATCAGGAGTTTTGAGTTCAATCTGACTTCACTTGCTGCGTGACTGTTCTGGGTTAGAAGTTCCGAAATGTTAAAAATTGGATATACTATATATATATACTATAACTATAATATACATTGTCAGAAGAAGGTCAGAAATGTCAGTATTCACATTTCTCCCAGTGCGGGTTTCCTTCATGTTTAGTATGCTTGTGTGAATTTCTGGACCACACAAGGATAAACAGAAGCAGATACAGTACATAATCACAGAATACATAACAAATGCTGTCATTTTCTATCTATATCTTTCCATAGAAAAAACAACCTATAACCCCTGCACACTTCTGTAACATCTTCTTGTGAGATTTGCCTGAATATTCCAGAAGTGACGTCAACCCGGCCTAGGCACTAAGACCTCTGCATTTTTACATATGGGTGGGGGGGTCTAAACGATATGCAGACATTGGGGTAGATTCAGGTAGCTTTGCGCTTTTCTTACGGAGGCGCAGCGTACCGGTTTGCCGCTGCGCCTCCGTAAATTACCTGCGCTACGCTTGATTCACGGAGCAGTAGCTCCGTAATTTGCATGAGCGCTCCGGAAAACTGCCCGGCGTAAGCGCGCGTAATTTAAATGAACGACGGGTATACGTAGCATTGGCTGCCCCTGCTAATAGCAGGAGCAGCCTTACGCGGAACCCGACGAACGTAAACGACGTAAACTGCCTACGCAGGGCTCGCATAGGGTTGTGAATCGGCGTTAGTATGCAATTTGCATACTATACGCTGACCACTACGGGAACGCCCCCTAGCGGCCATCGTAAGAATGCAGCCTACGATACGACGGCATAAGGAGCCTTAGGCCAGTCATATCTTAGGCTGCAGTCGGCGTATCGAGGTTCCTGAATCAGGAGCATTCGAGACGCCGGCGCAAGTAAGCAATTGCACTGCGTAACTATGGTTACGCAGACGCAATTGCTACCTGAATCTACCCCCTGGATTTTTATGTAAAGCCCAAGTTAAGTCATGTGAATTAAAGATGTTTTCTGAATTAGGGGTATGTGACCGCTTAATAAAACTTTTTATGATGCAGTTTGAAGACATTTACTAGTTGTTTTATACTGTAATTGGCTGTTTCAGTTGGTTGTCCATCTGGCAAACAGCAGAGACCTATTGTCATATGTAAAATGTATGGTATAATTGTTCAATATCCAACAACATAGTTCATTGAGTCTGCCTTTTTTATATTTTGGAGGGTTGGGGGTGTTTTTTGTATCTACTTTATTTGTGCCCTGAATCACGGGTGGAATCGCTAGTGCAATCGCTGTCACTTCCAATGGCACCCTTATTGCAGTGCGATTTAGCCACTATTCCCCAGGCGATAATTGCGATAAAATTGCGCAAACAGAATCACGGGGCGCCTGTCATTCAAAAGAAGTACAAGAGCTTCTTTTGAGCAACAGGCGTCCCACGATTCTGTTTGCGCGATTGTCGCCCGATGAATTGCAGCACAATCGTGCCGTGAACAGGGTGCCATTGGAAGTGACAGTGATCGCATGGGCGTTCCCGTGATTTGCCGCCATTTTGAATCATGGGTAGAATCGCGGTGATTCCGCCTGCTTTTCAGAACACTAAGATGTGAACGGAGCCTTACTGTTGACTGACTTACTTCAAGCCAGCCAAGCAAAGGTTCGGGCCGAACATTGCCTGTACGTCTGTTTGGCAAACACCCTAATTTGTGGGGTGCTCAGTGGGAAAGCCCCCCAACCCAAAGCACACCCCCCTATGTTGAGGGCATGTGGCTGGGTATGGTTAAGGTGGGGTTGTTCACTCACCCCCTCTTTCCTGACCTGCTGGGCTGCATGCTCAGATAAGGGTCTGGTATGGATTTTAGGTGGGATCCAACACTATTTTTTTATTTTTTTTGGCGTCAGGTTCCCCTTAAAATCCATAACAGACCCAAAGAGCCTGGCATTGATTGGGGGGGGGTCCCCACATCTTTTTTTGTTTACATTTTTGTATTGGCTACAATGGTATTTTCTTTATAAATGTCAGTTTTGCTGCAGCAGGTTCTATATACGGTACAGATGTGTCACTTTACAGACAAGGTACTGTATTTGCTGGTGTATAAGACTACTTTTTTTTTTTTTGGCGTGAGGTTCCCCTTAAAATCCATAACAGACCCGAAGGGCCTGGCATTGATTGGGGGGGGGGATCCCCACATCTTTTTTTGTTTACATTTTTGTATTGGCTACAATGGTATTTTCTTTTTAAATGTCAGTTTTGCTGCAGCAGGTTCTATATACGGTACAGATGTGTCACTTTACAGACAAGGTATGGTAATTAATTTAAAGGTATTTTTTTTATTGCTTCACTTTAAGCATAATTAAAATCACTGCTCCTGTAAAAATGTGCTTTTTAGAAAATAAAATTGCATTGATGCATGTCCCCCAGGGCAGTACATGGGCCCCTATACCCTTTTTATGGCCAATTACTTGCATATGAGCCTTCAAAATGGGGACTTTTTCAAATTTGGGTCCCATAGACTTCAATGGGTTCGGGTCCAAACTTTTACGATGTTCCAGAGTTCTGGCACAAATTGAAGCGGGGGGGTGTCCAAACTCTACTCACTACCTCAACAACTGGAATTATATTCCAAGCATCAACTAGGTTAGTTGTTAACTCCCCCCGCCCCTGCTAGTTTGGGTTCATGTCCTTGTGTTCTTGATTTTAGCTTTTTATTTAAAATGCTACCACCTTCAACCTTGTTTAAACCCTTAATGTATTTAAAGGTTTTAATCATGTCCCCCCTTTGCCTTCTTTCATGGAGATTACACATTTTAAGTTATTTTAGTCTTTCCTGATATGTACAGGATGCTTTATCCCTCTTATGCTTTTGTTGTCCATCTCTAGATGCATTCTATCTTTTTGTAAGTGAGGTCTCCAGAACTGGGCACAGTATTTTACACTGCTCAAAAAAATTAAAGGAACACTTTGAAAACATATCAGATCTCAACGGGCAAAAATCTCATGCTGGATATCTATACTGATATGAACTGGGTAATGTGTTAGGAATGAAAGGATGGCACATCATTTGATGGAAATGAAAATTATCCACCTACAGGGGGCTGAATTCAAAGACACCCCGAAAATCAAAGTGAAAAAATTATGCAGCTAGTCCATTTTGCTGAAATTTCATTGCAACAACTCAAAATGGTCCTCTGTAGTTTGTATGGCCCCCAAGTGCTTGTATGCATGCCTGACAACATCAGGGCATGCTCCTAATGAGATGATGGATGGTGTCCTGGGGTATTTCCTCCCAGATCTGGACAAGAGCATCACTGAGCTCTTGAACAGACTGAGGTGCAACCTGGTGGCACCGGATGGACCGAAACATAATGTCCCAGAGGTGTTCTTTTGGATTTAGGTCAGGTGAGCGTGGGGGCCTTTCAATAGTATTCATTTCTTCATCCTCCAGCCACATGAGGCCGGGCATTGTCGTGCACCAGGAGGAACCCAGGACCTACTGCACCAGTGTAGGGTCTGACAATGGGTCCAAAGATTTCATCCCAATACCTAATGGCAGTCAGGGTGCCGTTGTGTAGCCTGTAGATGTCTGTGCGTCCCTCCATGGATATGCCTCCCCAGACCATCACTGATCCACCACCAAACTGGTCATGCTGAATGATGTTACAGGCAGCATAAAGTTCTCTGCAGCTTCTCCAGACCCTTTCACGTCTGTCACATATGCTTAGGGTGAACCTGCTCTCATCTTTGAAAAGCATTTTGTAGGGCTCTGGCAGTGCTCATCCAGTTCCTCCTTGCAAAAAGGAGCAGATTCCGGTCCTGCTGATGGGTTAAGGACCTACTACGGCTCTGTCCAGCTCTCCTAGAGTAACTGCCTGTCTCCTGGAATCTCCTCCATGCTCTTGAGACTGTGCTGGGAGACACGGCAAACCGTCTGGCAATGACACGTATTGATGTGCCATCCTAAAGAAGTTGGACTGCCTGTGCAACCTTTATAGGGTCCAAGTATCGCCTTGTGCTACCAGTAGTGACACTGACGCTAGCCAAATGCAAAACTAGTGAAAACCAGTCAGAAAAGATGAGTAAGGAAAAAAATGTCAGACACCTCCACCTGAAAAATCATTCCTGTTTTGGAGGTTGTCACATTGTTGCCCATCTAGTGCACCTGTTGTTAATTTAAATCAACAGGAAAGCAGCTGAAACTGATTAACAACCCCCTCTGTATACACCCCTTACCCCTACGTAACCGACCAGATCAATATCCCAGGAGTTCTGATTCAAAAATGTTCCTTTCATTTTTTTGAGCAGTGTAAATGTGGTTTAACTAAAAAGCTGTATCAGGACCTTCTTTGTCTTGCTGGTAATCTGTTTAGTGATGTACCCCACAATTCTATTCACTTTTTTTTAATAAGGTGGAAAAATAGATGAATAAGGCAATAGAAAACTAATTTCATTCTTCCACCATTTTATAACATGCAGTAGGCCAGTTTAATAATATGTTAATGCTATATAATGTCATTGTATTCTTGGCCTGTGCATGAAGGTGTAGAGATGCGTTGTGATATGCAAACATTTTTGGGGAAGTGTGATGCATCACAAAGAGTAGATGTTATAGCCGGAGGGATGCCGGAGGGGCTCCAGGGAAATATTCTCTTGCCATATTAGAAAGAGTGATGATCAGCATGTCAAATTAATGCAAGGTTGATTATTAAACAGGTTTGTGCTCAGTTGATGTTTAATAAAAAATAAGTACAAAAGAAATGCATATGATTTAGGTCTTCAATTTCTCTTTTCCCTAACCTTCACTCTATGCATAATATTGTTACTGTATTTTTGTTTTCTAAAGCCAATGAAAAATGTATGACAGACCAAATGGATTTAGTGCTCAGTATGTTATTTAAAGAGACATGGTAAAGGATGGTTTCTAGGTATAATTTAAGCTTGACAGCAGGAAGCAAGATCAAACTCAGTAACTTCATGGGTTTGAAAAAATCTTAGTGAAAGATCATTATATATAACGCTTTGAAAATTACCATTATAATCATTTGCCCGCAATATTTTCTTATTCTTCAGTATAGTATTACTTCTTACTTGAAGAAAACAGAGCCATGGCCAAGGCATAAGCTTGCCACTAGAGATAAGGGAATTACTGTTTTTCACTCCAAACAAAAGGCCTTCATCATTTTTGCAGTGGAATAACATCAGATGTACCCCGTCACATTGTCCATTTGCCTTCCCTGCCTAGTGGTTGCTCATTATCATTAGTGATGAGATTCAGATTTTTTACCTGAAACTAGCCTGTTAGTGAGCTCAGCTAGGGAAGGAGAGAGTGCACTGTGCAAATATGGAGTTTGAACAGCGAGGCCCCCTGCAGCTGCTTGTGTAATGAGAGGAGGTTCAGCATTTGAAATGGAATTAGGTTCGCCCTTCTCTCCAAAGGTTGCAGCGTATGCAGATGATCTCATATTCTTCCTTTTGAATCCATTGATCTTTCTACCCAACCTTTTTACTGAGTTAAAGACGTAGGAGGCTTTGTCATATGTTCCTATTAATTTTCAAAACTCTGAAGCCCTGAATATCTCTCTGCCTGGCCCATATCAAGACTGACTTCTCATTCAAATGGGCCTCTTCACACATTAAGTACTTGGGGCCAGATTCACGTAGAAGTGCGGCGGCGTAACGTATCGTAGATACGTTACACCGCCGCAAGTTTTCATCGCAAGTGCCTGATTCACAAAGCACTTGCAATGAAAACCCGCGTAATTCAAAGGGGCGTGTGCCATTTAAATTAGGCATGCGCCGGACCTACTGCGCATGCTCCGTTTCGAAATTCCCGCCGTGCTTTGCGCGAAGTGACGTCATTTTTTTGAATGGCAACGTGCGTATTCCCGGACGTCTTACGCAAGAAGGAAAAATTTTCAAATTTCGATGCGGGAACGACGGCCATACTTTATACAGCACATACGTGTGCTGTGTAAAGTTAGGGCACCAAAAATGACGACTGACTTTGCGACGGGAAACTAGACTAGCAGCGATGTAGCGAACACGAAAAACCGTTGTGGATCGCCGTAACTCCTAATTTGCATACCCGACGCTGGTTTACGACGCGAACTCCCCCCAGCGGCGGCCGCGGTATTGCATCCTAAGACCTGACAGTGTAAAACAATTACACCTGTCGGATCTAAGGGATATCTATGCGTAACTGATTCTATGAATCAGTCGCATAGATACTCTGAGAGATACCGCGGAGTATCTGAGATACTCTGTCGTATCTCTTTTGTGAATCTGGGCCATGGATACTAATCTTTCTAGATGAATGGACAACATTTTTGAGCTCAACATCCCCCTTTCTCTTGGTGATTAATAAAGGGCACATTCTCGTGGTTCAGGAGATGTAATGTAATCAAGATAAATGTCATGCCTCATGTCCTATATCTCCTACAGGCGTTGCCGAATGTAGCTCTGTATCAGGTGGCTTGTCATCTGTGCAAGGTGTTGACTGGGTCTACTAAACAATGGCTGTCTTGTGAACAGGCCTTGGTGGGTCTTCCTCTGGAAACTCTTCCCTGGTATTGAGATAAGATTCCATCCCACTGGGGGGAAGCCTGACACGTCTGTACCAAGGTTTTTCGAACAACAGCAATTTCTCTTAAAGGGGTTGTAAAGGAAACATTTTTTTTCCATAATAAGCATCATTTACCTGCAGACATTCCTCTTTTCACTTCCTCATTGTTCGTTTTTGCTCAGAAGTTGCTCTATTTCTTCTCTGTTCTGTTCACTTCCTGCTTGTCTGATTGTTACTCACCACCGTGAAGGGAGGCTTTACTGCGGTGGTCAGTAACGTGCTCGCCCCCTCCTGGGAACTACATCTGTGCGGCAGGACGCTCTCTACGTGTTAGAGACTTCAAGGAGGTGTGAATTACTGGGTGTGCCGCAATGCATACTGGGAAATGTAGTTCTTACATGAACGAGCGCTGCAAACCAGGAAGTGAATGAGAGAACAGAAACTAGAATGCCGGAGGTGATATAGATGAAGGAATTAAATAGGTATTTACTTGTTTTTTTAACAGAATCATTACACTATTCTGTCTGTCTACCTTGCAGACATTAATTTTAGGCAAAATTTTTTTTTCCTTTACAACTCCTTTAATCCTAAGCTGCTTTTTTGATAAAAGGCAATCTTGCATTTAGTCATTGTCTGTTTGACTCCAGGTTTCTATCACTGAAGGATACTGGACTCTTTCTGGTACAATGATTTTTATTGAAACACAAAAAGAACACATGTTAAATTTACACACATCGAAAATGAGCACTGGAGCATGCAAACACAGAAGAAAATTTGTCATAGAGTGTGAACTATGAACTAAAAAAGACCCTCTGGCAAAGGCCAAGGGTCAAGGCTAATTGCCTGAGCCTTCAGACTCAGAGGCTAAGGTGAGTGAAGGGAGCAGATCCATCTGCTAAGTAGGGATTAACAAAACAAGACTGAACATGGGGCAATAGAGAATTGGGTATACTCTTCCATGTACATCGAACAATGCTTGATACAGGGGTAAATGTGGAAATCACTTTCATTACATCCTTCATGATACAGTAAATGCATATACTATTCATGTGGTGTAATTAGAATTTCTCATCACACTGTGGCTTGATTATTCTTTTAAAGTTTGTAAACTTTAAACTATCATACAGTTCTATTAGAGGTTAAACATTGTGATAAATGGTAATTCCATCACACGAAATTTGCCAGGTTATTACTCACGACTTGTATTATCTTTTGAAACTGTTATCATACATTTTGGGAAATACATTACTCAAAGTCATATAACTAATTTAAAAATTCAAGCTAAATTTGCAGAAAAGTTAGTGTGTTTTGTAAACATTTCCTTTCAAAGGTTTGTGCCAAGATAACTATTTTTCATTTGCATTATAGGCATATTATGTTTTTGTAAAGCAATTATATACTTTGTTCCCACATTTATTATTTATTAAAAGTACTTACTTCTTGTATATATGCAAGTACACTTGAAGGACAGAATGCACATAAAAGGAAAAATCTGAAGTCACTGATATGATTAGACATTAACTGCAGGAGGTGAGACTATTAAAGTGTACCTCCATTTTCATCGGGGAAAAAATAGCAAATAAAAAAAAATAATATAGCATATACAATTGCGACTCAAGTCATATTGTAATTGAATGTTATTAAAAATTAACTTTCCTTTTCAATCTGCAGCACTGTCATTTTCTGTAAAATGTAATGCAAATGGCTACCTGGAGGCATTCTGTACACAGATTGTGTACAGAATGCCCCCTGGAAATGAAATTTTCTGCTTGTGTGATTGGCTTACTGATTTTCCAGAAGTCCTCACTGAGATACAAGTCAGATTTTTGACACCCCTTCCAAAAAAAAAGTTTTTTTTGTCGGATACTCCTAAAGGGAAATCATGTCCAAATTGTTGCGGACCCTGCCAATTTCCTCATTAGAGCCCTGCAGGTGCAGCAACCGATTGATTATTATAAAACCACTCCCATATAGATTCTCTCTGCTCATGGACAAACAGCCAGTTCTTCAGAATAACAAAGGTAGGAATATGCAATAAAGTTTGTTAAAATCATTGCAATGTACATAGATCACCCTGAGGGGAATGTTTTTTTTTTTTCTTCAACAAAATTTGGGCTTCCGTTCCAGCCGTGGCTGTACTGTGGGTGACCACTATTGTTGTCTGGGGTGTTGGTACCACCCCAGGCCAAGGGTGGCAGCAGTCGAGTCAGGGTGTATTGGGTGTACTTCCTCAGCAGCCAATCAGTGGGAGTTGATCGCCTCGCTGTGCATGCTGGGGGAGAGTACTTAAGGGACAGACGCCATTAGTTCTGGGTCGTTGTCGTCCGATCCTGGTCAGTCGTCCCACCACCCCCCATGAGTGGCCCTCCTGGCCGGGGGTGTGTGTTCAAGTGTTCCTGGCTCCGGGACCACGTTGGTCCGGAGCTGTGATCTACCAAGTAGGCCCAGTAGTTAGGCTGGGTCTCTTGCGGAGTGGTCCTGTGCTGTCTGTCCTAGAGGGAGGAAGCCACTTAATGAAGCACCTATTCTGGAGAGCACCGAGCAGAAGGCTGGTATGCTCAGGGGAGGCCTTCATTGAAGGACGCATTAATACTGAGAAGCCAAGTGAAGGTCGCCTGTCAGTTCTGAATTCACAAGAACCTATTTCAAGAAGAGATCCGGGTGCTTAATCCTATGCTGAGAGGATTCTGGACAGAATATATCTCCACCTTTGGGAAGGTCTGTGGCAGAGACTTTACCAAGTTTCGTGTGACACCCTGGCTGCTAGGTTAGTGAGAGAGGCCTATCCAGGTGCACAATACCCACTCTGGCTAAAGTGGCGATGAAGGCTGCATGGCTGGGAGCAGGAGTGCTTCTGATCAAAAGGTATACACCTGAACCTACTACCTATTACCCTTCCACCTCTTCAACTGCTACTTTTATTCTTTTACCACGTTTGGTAAATAGAGCATAGAAAAAGAAGCGCAACATGTGGACATTGAACTCTTTTTCAGCTCTCATCAAGTACCCTGTACGGCAAAGGAATAGAGGTAACATGCCACCCAAAACAAACCAGCAGCTCCTTCGGAGGTAATGCTACACTTATCTCCTCTGTCCAAGGGTTTTGCACATAGCTGCCTGATCCTCCTATTCTGGGGTCCCTCAGTGGCTACATGTAAGAAAAAAAAGGACATAAAAAGGGAAGTGACAACTTTAACTCAGTCAAATCCATGTCACCAGTGAGATCTAAACTCCAGCATGTACAGCTCACTCCCCTTTATTCATGCCACCAATGTAGTGCCTCACGCCCCTCTATTATATTTAGTGCCTCAGTCCTCTATAGTACGTATTGTTACCCATACCTATTTAATAAACGCAGTGCCCAGTGCCCAAATGCAATATCTCATGGACATACTGCACACTGAGTCATTAATAATATGTGCAAGATTCAATACGATATAAAACAGTTATGACAAATGTACTGATGAGCAAAACATGAGCGAAATGTAGTACTGTAATCTTCCAATGTGGATGTTATAAATTGCACAAGCGTTAATATTTCCATATACTGTATTTTCATAAATAGTTTCTGGGCTTGGTGGAGTAGATCATTATCAAATGCTTACTCCATACCTAATAACTGATCATAAAAAATGTGGATACATTTCTTTAGAAACAAAACCAGCTCACTGGTTATACTTCCAGTGTTTGAAATATTGTAGACGTTGGACACAGTCAAATACACATTGATGTTGTATATTTCTTGTTAGGTTTTCTTTACAAAATGTGGCATGTTAATCAGGCAGTAAATTGCTCACAGGTGATTCCATTCAGTTAAACAGCACTTCTTGCAAAGTCTAATCCTGTACCCAGATTTTTATGTGCTTGTTCCTCATTAGCCATCTGTTCAAGAATAAGAAGGAATGTGATTTTCTCTGTTTTTTGTGAATTCCAGGTGCTGTACTAAGGGACGTTGGTGAGCTGAAATCAGGAGATTGTTTATTATGAAATTGAGGGCTACATTGCATTAACATTGCATTAACAGCCATCTTCCATCAACTTGTGATAACATGTTGTTGTCCTTCATCTGGGGTTATGTAAGCTGTCTATATATTTTTTTTTTTTATAAATGCTTCACTGTATAATTTTCCTGCTTTTTGGAGCATTTACATCAATCTAAATACTATGTACAAAACAGAGCCATGTGTCAATAATGCCCCCACCTTCATCAGTTCAGCACCTATTTCCACAATCTTACTTTCTACATTGTTGCTTGCATTCATGTTAAGCAGGAAACACCACTAATCCTCCCTTTTTTTATCTGGTCAGAATAACTAATCTGAAAATCTGTCTTCATCTTCTCATGTCAGTGCCTAAAATCAGTCTTATATGAATCCAAGGATAAATAATAATATGCTGGTGAAGTGACATCCAAGCTGAGATTTGAAAGGTCACAATACAAAAAAAATACGATATGTAAAGTCAAATTTCTGAGTAAAATAAAAGACTTCCTTGCCATAGACTCTTCTATATAACATATTATATATGGGCGTCAGCAAGGTTTCTTGCAGGGTCCACAGCGGCCGCCGCTGCCTTTTTTCCTGAATCTGCTGAGTGACTGCTGCTGCTCTCCGACAATGATCTGACTCAGAATGTCCCTCCATCACCCCCGATCAACCAATGCGATGGCTCACTCAGGCCTTCGCTCGGCCACTCGGCTCCAGCCTCCAGTCTTCACAGTGCAGACTGCGATATGTAGATCTATCCGGTACCACTCACTCTAGTGAACTGGGTGGTATAGAAGCACTTAAACGGAGGAGGAGGAAGAAAGGAGGACTCGTCGCTGCCTAGGCCACTTACAACTCATCAAAGGGAAATCCTGAAGTCAAGTGGCACTGGCATACCTTTCAACAGTGAAGAACCACAGGTAACAGCAGTTACAAGTAGGAGGAGCATAATATATATATTGGAAAGTTTGAACGGCTATTGCTGGAAAGATCATATATGTGTTATATAAGAGATAATTCATCTTCACTTTGTATTGGAAGTAACTCAGACGTACCATGCCCATATAAATAGCCTAGAGAATGTACATCTTTTTAAATTGCAATGTATTGCAATACATATGTTGTGGTAAGGACTAAGCTCCTCCCCGTCACGACATTGTCAAAAAGGGCCGGAGCATGGGTAACCTTAAAATGGTGCCCCCCCTAAAAAAGTTTTATGGACGCCCATGCATGATAGAGTGTGTTAAGGTGGATGTAAACCCACTCTCATCCTTTCTAAACTACTGCCAGAGTGGTTATCTATAAGGATATACAGTACATGCCTCCTGCATGTATCCTTACCTGTCAAATGTCTCCCCTCTGTCTGTTATGAGTCCTGAAAAACTGCAGATTCTGTGGGTGGGTCTGTTGTCCGGAGCTCGGTGGGTGGAGTCGTGATTTCAGTAGACTCCCGCCTTCCTCTACACTCTCCTTGTCAGCATGCATTTTCTTCTGTGTATTTCTTACACTAAATTCTGCTATGATCACTAACATCCAGTCAAAACCCAGAAAAGTAACAACATGACTTCAGCATGCCCAATCATGCTGCGGTGTGGAACAGCCAATCCTGGGAGAGCTGCAGAAGAAAGGAGTGGGGGTGGGAATTAAAAAATATTGCCTGTCTCTGGCTCATGCATGAGATATGTAAATCACCTGTCACTCACAGCAGTGCATGGGGAAGAATAGACAGGGTTTTCTCCATTTGTCTGTTTTATCTCACTGAAAAAAGATAAGAGGATTGCTCAGAGCTTCAGAGCTGGATTAACTCTTTGTGGTAAGACTGGGCACAGATGATCTGAAATCCTATACTATACATCCACTTTAAAGGCATGCCCTGACCTGAAAAAAATCCACTTTTTAAATCTATCAGCTCACAAAAACTCCCAAAAAACTTGTAAGCAGATTTTAGTACCTGTAAGTAAACTGTATTCTGTGTGCCTAAAGAGTCTAACCTAGGTATAGACTATACACTACCTGCCCCAATTAAAGGGGTTGTAAAGGTACAAGTTTTTTCACCTTAATGCATTTAATGCATTAAGGTGAAAAAACTTCCGACAATACCGGCCTCCCCAGCCCCCCCCCCCATTTTCTTACCTGACCCCCCGAAAGTCCCGCGCCGTGAACGCGCTGGCATCTTGGCCAGCTTCTTGGCTCATTCATTGGTTGATTGAAGCAGCGCAGCCATTGGCTCACGCTGCTGTCAATCACAACCAATGAAGCGGTGGGCGGGGCCGAGTGATACAGTCAGCAGCTATGGCCGCCTGTGGTGTATCACGGGAGACCGCCCGCAAGGACTCCACACCATGCAAGCTTTCTCGCATGAATGTGTGGAGTTCCAGAGACAGTCGCCGAGGGACCCCAGAAGACATGGATCGGGGCCACTCTGTGCAAAACGAGCTGCACAGTGGAGGTAAGGATAACATGCTTGTTATTTAAAAAATGTTTTCCTTTACAACCCCTTTAAGAAATAAACCCTGCAAACCAGATGGCTAACCCCACCCTCATTATATAGCAGTCAAGCACAATAAACTCTGGTCTCATTTGGGCAGTTGAGGATCATAAGCATGCACAGGGGGTGTGCCAGGTGTGCCTGGGCACACAATAATCCTTATGTGTGGTGTCAATTACCCCTGATGCCGGGCTCCCCCCTCTTGTTGGCCCCCAGCCCTGCATTGCAACAATACACCATTGTATGGTGGGACTGAGTGCAGTAGTGGCAAGACTCTCAGTTGAGAAAGAAGTTTAGGCCTCTGTATATATGTACCTGGGGTCAATAAAGGAATACAATTATAGTTGTGAGCATCGAAAGATGACAGTGATTAGTTGGGGGGGGGGGGGGGGGCAAGTAGCAGGCTGAAATGTAGCTCTAAAGTAACACTGTTGTTTTAGTAAAGTCTTTTGTACAACACAAACCTGTAAAAAGCGTATGAATTTCCTCCTGTCCACACTGCTGACCACCGATCTGTATGGCCCCCAGAGGTCCTTTGAGAAACTGACACTTCTGGCAGTGTTTATTATCTGATTCCCCCCTAGCTCTCATTGGTTCATTCTGCTGACTTCCCCTCATTGCAGGATACAGAAGTAATTAGATAGATCAGCTGAAGGAACCTGTGAATTTTTTTAAATTCATATAAAAAGATAAAGGGCTAGATTCAGGTAGGGGCGCGCATTGTTACGGCGGCGCAGCGTATCGTATTTACGCTACACCGCCGTAAGTTAGAGGGGCGAGTGCTGTATTCACAAAGCACTTGCCTTCTAAGTTACGGCGGCGTATCGTAAATGGGGCCGGCGTAAGCGCACATAATTCAAATGTGAATGAGGGGGCGTGTTTTATGTTAATTTTTGGTGACCCGACATGATTGACGTTTTTCCCGAACGGCGCCGTCCATGGAATTTCCCAGTGTGCATTGCTCCAAAGTATGCCGCAAGGACGTCATTGGTTTCGACGTGAACGTAAATTACGTCCAGCCCTATTCGCGAACGACTTACGCAAATGACGTAAAAAATTCAAATTTCGACGTGGGAACGACGGCCATACTTAACATTGCGTGCGCCTCCTAATAGCAGGAGTAACCTTATGCCGAAAAAGCCTAACGTAAACGACGTAAAAAAATAGCGCCGGGCGTACGTAAATTTGTAAATCGGCGTATCTAGGTCATTTGCATATTCTACGCCGAAAACGACGGAAGCGCCACCTAGCGCCCAGCGTAAATATGCACCCTAAGATACGACGGTGTAAGAGACTTACGCCAGTCAGATCTTAGGCTAATGTCGGCATATCTTGCTTTCTGAATACAGAAAAAAGATACGCCGGCGCAGCTTTGAATTTACGCTGCGTATCTATAGATACGCCGGCGTAATTCAATGCTGAATCTGGCCCAAAGATTTTATTAATACAAAAATATAAAAGGAAAAAATGTCAACACAAAACAATTGTAGTTCAGAGACAAATAAGCAAACAAATAAAGCACAAAAAGGAGGGGAGAAGGAAAGAGGAATGAAGTTGCAAAGCATGCAGGGATTCCAGGAAGATCTGGAAAGAGATGGTCAGAAGTCAGACAGAACTCACAACACGAAAGGACATTTTTCCAGTAAGCTTATATTAGATTGTCAAAAATAACTATTGTTGGTTCGAGTATTACAAAGCTGATGGTATAAAATGAAAGTGTATGTTGTGACCATAAAACTTCTTTAACTGGGTTCAGACTGGTCAGACAACTAAATCAATTAAATCGTCTGGTGTCTGAAGCAATGCTGAACAGGCATTCTGCAATTGATTCAAGTTCCCCCCATGATAAAGAGTCAACTGTTCCAATTTCAAATTCAAACACCCGGACAAAATCTATGTACCATTGGGGGATATAGCAAAGTCCATTTTTGTGTAATCAATTTTCTAGCTGGGATCAGTGTTCTACTAACCTCCAGTTTCCATCTAAGTTGACTCTCTGGAATATCCAGATGCCCCAAAATGCATGTACTGTATGTGGTTTAAATACAATATTTGTTTTGAAGTCCATATTAATATGTTGAATTGTACCCTTCCAATACTGTACTGATTTGGGACATCTCCAGAGTAAATAGACCTGGGTCTGATCACAGGAACACAATTAGAACTATCTTTTAAGAAATGTTATTTGGTAGATGAAGGGTTCTTTATATCCTGTATGAACTATAAAAGGGTTACTTTATGAGAAGTTGATATTAAGACAGAGGGATTCCCCTGTAACACCTCTCCACTTGTATTCCCCTATAATGCCAATGTCTCAAAACCATTTTTTTACTATTTCAAGGTATATGTCACCAAATATTTAGGGAGTAAAATTTTATAAATAGTACAATTAGATATCAATATATGCCTTTTTACTGGTATCTTAGAATGCACCATGGAGATCATTTTCTTGGTATATTTAAACATTTGAAGCTTTTTATGCTTCATCATTATTGTTATAAAACGGACTGACTCCCTCCACTTTTTGTCTTTGCTATTGCCTCCCCACAAAGAGAGACAAACTGAACTTTCTTCTTTTAGCGTGTCTTTTTCATTGCTTTTGTAAGTATTTATTTATTTATTTATTAATTAATTATTAAGGAGATAGTGGCACTTTTCCTCAAAAGTTGTATACTGTAATGCCTATGCATATGAAGTATATTGATATATGCTTTGGGGAAGATTCACATACAATTGCATGGGCGCAGCGTATGTGAGATACGCTACGCCGCTGTAACTTACTTTTGAAAGCTTTGAATCCAGAAAGAATTTGCACCGTAAGTTATGGCGTAGTGTATCTCTTGCGGCGTAACGGCGCGTAATTCAAATCGGCGAGTAGGGGGCATGTTTCATTTAAATGAAGCGCGTCCCCGCGCCGAACGAACGGCGCATGAGCCATCCCTTAATGTCCCGCCGTGCATTGCGCTAAATGATGTCGCAAGGACGTCATTGTTTTGACGTGGACGTAAATTACGTCCAGCCCCATTCACGGACGACTTACGCAAACAAAAAAAAATATTTTCAAATTCAAAGAGGGAACGACGGCCATACTTAACATTGCGTATGCCACCAAATAGCAGCTTTAACTATACGCCGAAAAGAGCCGAACGGAAACGACGTAAAAGAATGCGACGGCCGCTCGTACGTTCGTGGATCGTCGGAAATAGCTAATTTGCATACTCGACGCGGAATACGACAGGAAGGCCACCCAGCGGACGCCGAAGAATTGCATCTAAGATCCGAAGACGTACGCCTGTCGGATCTAACCCAGATGCCGTCGTATCTTGTTTTGAGGATTCAAAACAAAGATACGACGCAGGAAATTTGAAAGCACGCCGGCGTATCAGTAGATACGCCGACGTACTTCCTTTGTGGATCTGCCCTTTTATATTTTTTAGATATATGAATTGTTTATTGAATTATCTGTCAGAAGAGGCATGTCACAGTGAAACACGTAATTGAACCATTGCACGCGCCAATCATTCTTTTACTTTTTTTGCATACTGTAGTTTTATATGCTGATCCAGTTATGTTTTTAGGATGTTTTTAATCCTTGTACAGTAAAAGTTATGCATTTTTATATAAAAGGTTTTTGGTGTAATTGGATAACCATTTAAATACCAGCAGGTCACCCTTAGAACAACCGCTTTGTCTCTCTCCATATTATTTCCCGCTATGTATTTGGGTTGGTGACCTACTGGTATATTTTTCTCATGACTTCCAGTGCGTGCTAAGGCACCACCCCAAAATCTACCTAATACACCTCCTTAGGGATACCCCTGTAACACCGTTAACCACTGATATTCCTCTATAATCCCAATGTCTCAAAACCATTGCTTTTACTATTTCAAGGAATACTTCAAAAAGTATTTATGGAGTAAAATATTATAAATAATACAATCAGATATCAATATATACCTTTTTACTGGTAATGTACCATGAAGATAATTTTCCTTTCAGAGCAAATTGTATGTCAGAGCAATAATAAAAAAAAACTTTGCTTAGGAAAAAATTCCCCAGTTGTTTCCAAAGAGTCAATTCTTCAATTTTCCACCTCCTTAACCACTTAACCCCCGGACCATATTGCTGGTCAAAGACCAGAGCACTTTTTGCGATTCGGCACTGCGTCGCTTTAACTGACAATTGCGCGGTCATGCGACGTGGCTCCCAAACAAAATTGGCGTCCTTTTTTCCCCACAAATAGAGCTTTCTTTTGGTGATATTTGATCACCTCTGCAGTTTTTAGTTTTTGCGCTATAAACAAAAATAGAGCGACAAAATTAATGTTTTTTTACTTTTTGCTATAATAAATATCCCCCAAAAACATATAAAAAAAGTATTTTTTCCTCAGTTTAGGCTGATACGTATTCTTCTACATATTTTTCGTAAAAAAATCGCAATAAGCGTTTATTGATTGGTTTTGAGCAAAAGTTATAGCGTTTACAAAATAGGGGATATTTTTATGACATTTTTATTAATATTTATTTTTTTACTAGTAATAGCGGCGATCAGTGATTTTTTTTGGTACTGCGACATTATGGCGGACACTTCGGACACTTTTGACACATTTTTGGGACCATTGGCATTTTTATAGCGATCAGTGCTATAAAAATGCATTGGATTACTATAAAAATGCCACTGGCAGTGAAGGGGTTAACACTAGGGGGCGGGGAAGGGGTTAAGTATGTTCCCTGGGTGTGTTCTAACTGTAGGGGGGCTGACCTCACTAGGGGAATGACTGATCTTCTGTTCATACGTTGTATGAACAGAAGATCAGCATTTCTCTCCCTGACAGGACCGGGAGCTGTGTGTTTACACACACAGCTCCCGGTCCCCACTCTGTAACGAGCGATCGCGTGTGCCCGGCGGCAATCGCGCCCGCCAGGCACGGAAGTCGGGGGAGAGCGGGGGGCGCGCGCACACCTCAGGTGGCACGCACGCGCCCCTATTGGCCTGCGCGAGAGCCGATGTATAGCTACGGGCTCTCGCGCAGGGGAGCCAACCTGCCGCGGTAAAACGACGGCGGCTGGTCGGCAACCAGTTAAGAACTCTTTTGCACTTGTGATGCTCTCTCAAAAGCAATCGCTAGTGGATTGCTCCTTAGAGGATGTTTTACAGGTAGCCAAGAGGCAATATGTCACCTCCCCCTCACTGTCTGTTTTAACCCCTTAAAAGCCACAAAAGCATGTCACAGCTGCATGCATTGTACATAGTTGTTGGGCGGTTGTAGCGTGGCCCCATCTAAGATGACGGGGGGAAAGCATCCTAGTCCATTACAGATATATATATATATATATATATATATATATATATGAATTGGGGAGTTTAACTCTTGCCAAGATATGGAAGTACCCTTTCTCCACAGCCTGTGATCTATGTCTCCCATATAGGGGTTGAGTGCCCTTTCCTCAACCAGCAAAATGTTGCACTTGAGCAGCTAAATAATATGTCCACTGATTGGGGGTGGCTTTACCCAGGGTCAAACAATAGAGGGGGTGAGTTATCCCATTGTAGAGGAGGGGCACTGTAGGACCCTTAGCAGCTCCCTTTTTCCTATGCCTCACTGACAACAATTTTTGTTTCTTCAGTGTGAAGATCCTGAGCTGCTTCCCAATTATTTAAAGAAGAGGGTTTACTAATCTATTCCTCCTCTGCTGTATCCACTTGTTCCAAGTTCTTCTCTCATACTGGCTTCAAAGTAGAAGCATCATGTTTTTACATATTTTTTTACAGTACTCAATTTTCCAATGGGCTTATTTGCCCGACACTATAACTAACTGAGAGATGGCTGCTCTACTAGTGAGTGCCTGTCTCCAGAGGCAAGCACTAGAAAAAAAATGCAAAGGAAGGTGAGGTGTATCACCCCCTAATAAAGAAACATTTAACATTCTGTAATACTACATTGATAATAACAGAAATTCAAGTACTTATAGATTAAAGGGCAGGAAACATTTTACAAAAAAAAACCTCCAACACCCAAACTTTCCCTCAGGGACATAGAGGGGGGGGGGGAAAATAAGCCCTAAGTTAGTAACATAGTAACTTTAGGAGAAACCCTATCTCTACTCTACCCACAGGTGTCCCATATTCATTAACCAAAAATCAACAAAAAAAAACAGTATCTCCTTGCATCACCAATAAAATGGAAACTACTGTATGTATGCTTTTATCATATTTGAAAAATAAAAAAAAAGTATTTTAATTATAGTATCAAAAAATATGTCTCCCCCCCCCCCCCCCTGGCAAAAACTTCAGCCATGCTGGGTAAAGCACATCATATGGTATTTTTCACATTTTGCCGTTTCCATTTTATGAAATTCAGCCCATATCTTTTCAACCTCCGAAGAGAAATCTGGATACACTGAAACCTTATTTCCATTCACACCATTCCATTTTAAATACTCTCAAGATTGCAGGCTCCTCACAAAATGGTGACTCTCTCCCAATAGTTGATTAATTGAGCTAAAAATGGTCTTGGCAAATTGCCAGGTGGAGTGGGGTGAGTTTAAATTCAATGTGCCTCTCCAACAACATATAGAGGGGTAAAAATATCCTTCCCATTTGGTGGACATGTCCCAGGGTCTGCAGATTATGGGTCAGGGTCTACACTCTACTCCGTAACATACTTCATGCTAACCTTAAAAGAGACCCATATGAAGCTCTTCTTTGCAAGCCAATCCCGGGACTGCTTCGCCCTGAGCGACTGCTGGCCTCACACCTTTTTACTGCTCCCAAGCTCACCATTGCAAGAGCATGGAAGTCCCCGGGGGTTAGTTTTGAAGCAGTTAAGCACCGCATGAACGATATCATGATCAATGAGAAATTAACGGCCCTTGCTTCAGACACCCACAACAAATTTCTCAGGGTATGGCAACCATGGATAACGTGGTAAAATAAAGTCTTATTGCGCTACTGCGAGTGGTGGAACGTGTACCCCTATATGGGGCAAATGTCTAGAGCAGCTATATCTAGACGGTGCACAAAACCATAAGAGTGAAATGAAATATAAATGTGATAAGCGCTGAAGCACAAAGAGAAATCAAAAGCAAAAATAAATATAAAAGTGAATGTGTATACACAAAAGACTAGAGTGTCAATGCACAGTGAAATCTGTGATGGATGGGTGAGTGCTAGAACCAACACTGGCACAGAATTTCTGACCAATTCCTATGGGGAAGCAGCAACCTAATCCTCAGTGGTGCATAAAATTATGAACATATAAAATGTGAACATATATAATGTATGATGACAGTCTATAGTTCCAAGGGATCATTAGAGGGATGTTGATCTTGAATGGATCACCATAAATGACATAAATGGCTGAGAGTCTATACAGATGCTCTGATGGGATAAATGATGGTGATAGATCTTCTACATGTGGTGTCACACTCCAGCTTTAGTTGCACATTGCCCTTACCTTTATGGATAACGTACTCCCAATCTCCCACGTTCGACAATAGACATCTTTCAATTTAAGGGTCTCCCGCTGCATCCCCCACTGGACTCTTCTTTCCCCACTTTTTTTCTCTCTCTCTTCTCTACCTTTCTTTTCTTTCTATTTCGTCCACCTTTCTTTCTAATTTCCCTCTTGTGCCTCAGTTACTGTTATATATATATTTTTTTGCACTAGATGGTTACAATGGTTGAAGACTACCATTAATGTATAATATATTTTCATATATAGGCAGCCTCTTTTCTTTTTGATTGTACTATTTTGTACTTTATTTGCGTATCTAATCTGCCTTGACTTTATTTCACCATGTACCATGACCTGGAGCAATGACTGCTTCACCACGTGCCCTTCAACTACTTTCACGTTGTTGTGGTGTTGTTTCTATCCCATTAATGGCATCCCTCTGTTGGGATCCTTTTTTTTTCTGTATGTTCAGTATCATGGAACCATCTCATTGTCAACATAACCTGTTGAATTTATTTGTTTTGCAATAAAATACTTTGTAAAAGAAAAATATCCTTCCCAAAAGGGCAATTTATTTATAGTTATTTATTCTATGATAGCTTCAATCTGAGACTTTTAAGATGTAATGCAGATGTTTCAATTGTTGCACTGTGGTCAAAACAGTAATATTGGAAGTGATGGGGTCCCAGATTAGCATGTGAGCAGAGGTGTAGCACCTCTACTCACACAACTTAGCTGACCTCTACTGGATGTGCTCTGAGTCCCACTCATTATATAAACAGAGAGAAAGTCGCGCTAATGTAGCATGATGAATATTGTGTGCTGAACACAGCAAACCCCAGAGTAATAAACAAAATGTGATGATTAATAAGTAAATAAACTGTTCAATGATTTAAAAAATACATTAATATGTGAACATCAATGAATGGTGACAAACGACATGTTATCCCATATAAAGTCCACCATGAAGGGAAAAAAAGTTCATAGATTATAGTTTCCCAAGTGAAAAGATCAACGAAGGATCCCTGGAAAAAGGTGATGAGAAAGGCACTTCCACCAAGATCGGTCAATAGGAGTTTTACGTCCGGTAAGTGGTTCTGAAATCCTGTCTGGAAATCTATGGACGTCCTGCAGGATGTCATGCCGGGGGCGACCGTGGGGGCGCAAAGCGCGGCGATCTGTGATGCGGGGTGTCAGTCTGACACCCTGCATCTCCGATCTTGGTAAAGAGCCTCCGGCGAAGGGTCTTTACCACGTGATCAGCCGTGTCCAATCACGGCTGATCACGATGTAAACAGGAAGAGCCGTTGATGGCTCTTCCTCACTCGCGTCTGACAGACGCGAGTAGAGGAGAGCCAATCGGCGGCTCTCCTGACAGGGGGGGTTCACGCTGATTGTTTATCAGCGCAGCCCCCCCTCGGATCGCCACACTGGACCACCAGGGAAGCCCACACTGGACCACCAGGGAAGGTAAAAAAAAGGGCAATAAAAAAAAAATAAAGTCAGTAAAAAAAAAAGGGCAGTTAAAAAAAAAAGATGCCAATCAGTACCCACAAATGGGCACTGACTGGCAACATGGATACATCACTACCACCCCACTGTGTCCATCCATGCCCAGTGCCCACCTATCAGTGCCACCCATAAGTACCCATCAGTGCCACCCATAAGTGCCGCCCATGAGTGCCCATCTGTGCCGCCTATGAGTGCCCAGTGCCGCCTGTGAGTGCCCATCAGTGCCGCCCATGAGTGCCCATCAGTGCCGCCCCTGAGTGCCCATCAGTGCCGCCTATGAGTGCCCATCAGTGCCGCCTATGAGTGCCCATCAGTGCCGCCTATGAGTGCCCATCAGTGCCACATACCAGCGCCGCCAATCAGTGCCCATTAGTGCCACCTCATCGGTGCCCATCAGTACTACCTCATCGATGTCCATCAGTGCCATCTCATCAGTGCCCATCAGTGTCGCCATATCAGTGCCCATAATTGAAAGAGAAAACTTACTTATTTACCAAAAAATTATCAGAAGAAAAAAACATTTTTTTTCAAAATTTTCAGTCTTTTTTTTAGTTGTTGCGCAAAAAAAAAATCGCAGAGGTGATCAAATACCACCAAAAGAAAGCTCTATTTGTGGGGAAAAAAGGACGCCATGCAAGGGTGTTAAGTGGGAGTATATGTCTGCTATATCAACCTATATATTGTATTAAGACAAGACAAAACCTCAACAAAGCAGTTATCCAAGCAAATAGTGGCAATCTTTCCATAATGACAATTCAGAACAGGCCTTGTGTTGCCATGGTTTCTTTAGTTACATGTTTCTGTTTAAGAACCTAAAGTGCTGGTGATTACAGTTTATCTACACCCAAACACCTACACCAAGTATTTTGCTGCACACATTCCTGTAATGTCAAAATGTTTATTCCTTTTTGTTCAAAAGACTTGCTTTCAATTAGATGATACCAGCTAGGTGTATTCACAGGTGACAATACTTATTGAGTTCAGCTGCAATGTTGTCACCCTCTAATGTGCACTCACAAGTTGGTTTACAAATAGCTGGGCCAATGCACAATGTATTTGCACACACTGCAATAATTACAATGGTAAAACGGAGATGTTCTGCTATTGCTGCAGCATGCACATGTAGCGCCCCTTTACTTTCAGTATGGGCACTACGCTAAAGTTAGTGGGGGAATGGGAGAGTTATTTTGCTCCCATTCATAATTTGTTAAAATTTGGGCTGCTGTCATTCCCGAACTGTCCTGTAGGTCAGTCTGCACTCCAGGGATGCGATCCCATCCCTGGGCGACAGTTGGCGCTAGAGGGGTTCTGGAAGAGCCACTTTTCCCCAGCAGCCAATTAGAGGAGTTTTCCCTCGCGGAGCATGCTGGGGGAGAGTATATATGTGGCAGACGCCATTTTTCTTGGTTCTTCGCGGGTTCCTGGTTCCAGGTGAGACACCCACCTTTAGGGTGTGCGCACATCGCGGGCCCCACCACTATGGCCTACCTGGCCTGGGGTCGCGCTCTACGCGGAGTTCCAGACTCTGGGCCCTCCTGGCCTGGAGCGACTGATGCTACCAAGGGGCTCCAGTGACTTACTGGGTCCCCTGTTTACTGAGGAGATCCCAGGCTGTATGCCGTTCGGTGGGGGGTCGGCTTGAGGAGAACCCGGAGGCAGGTTGTCCAAGAGGGCTTGAACGAACCATCGGGGATCTGGTGACCGGGACATTGACAGGTACACTTCAACTGTCACCCGGTGACCCTAATTTAATCTACTGGGAGGATTCTCTCAATCTATTTAGCTCATCCAAGTACTAGGCCTGTGGCAGAGGTCCCTAGAGCCGGGTCTGTGGCAGAGACCTGTTCCTCCCAGCAACCTAAAGTGACACTTCGGCTGCCAGGCTTGTGGCAGGAGTCTGTCCGGGGGCACTTCACCCACTCTGGCTAGAGTGGCGACGAACTGTATCTACTACTGCTGAGAGCAGGATTGGTCTTTCTCATATCCAGGCCTGATACTGCAAAGTTCTCTTGCTTCATCAACCTTTTCTCTCTACCTCATGTTGATGTTGGTCATGTTCGGCCGAAAATAAAGCATTCAGAAAACCTTCATTTGATGACTGGACATTCGCTTACTAATCTACTCATCAACTTCACCCCTAGACAACGGTAAGAGGTAACTTAATACGCCGATCCCAAAACAACCAGCGGCTCCTGCGGGGGTAGCGCTACACACACATCCACAGATAGTTCTTACAAACTGTCAATGCATTAAACAAGATGGCGTAGGCAGAGAAACAAAAGTTACAGAGGAACAGTAGGTTTGTAACATTTAGCAAATTTAGCAAATTACTTTTTGCTCCTAGATGCCGAGAGTTGGCTATAATGGCATCACCTTACCCCCCGAGATTCTAATGCCACGTACACACGGTCGTTTTTTGTGATGAAAAAAAACGCAATTTTTTAAAACGTCATTTAAAATGATCGTGTGTGGGCTAAAACGACGTTTAAAACAACGTTTTTAAACCCGTGCATGCTCAGAAGCAAGTTATGACGCGAGCTTGAAGGGAACAGAGTGCTGTCATACATGCTGTACGTAACCACGCTTTGCTAGAGCTTTTTGAAAAAACAATGGTGTGGAGGCAACGTTGTTTTTTAAAATGAAGTTTGAAAAACTTCGTTTTTTTTCAAGATAAAAAAACAATGTTTTTTTCCAAGACAAAAAAACTACCGTGTGTATGCGGCATAAGGCATTCTCTACACATACAGTTGTAAGTGGCCTGATCATATTACACATTTATTGTCTGTTTTCCTTTAATAATTGTGTCCCTACCTCACTTTATAGCTAGGGGATGCTCTATGTAGTTAGTCCTCTTATTCTTCTTCATGCTTTAGCCTCCACATGTACTGTATTTTATTGGAGATAGACACACTGTGATCTGAAGTTCATCTGGTATAATCTGCACACATTTTGGAAATAAAGCTTTCTATGATCTGCAAGATGTCATTTGGATCGAGTCACTGTCTGTCAAGCTACTGAGATAGAGTCAGTTAAAGGGGTTGTAAAGGTTTTTTTTTTATTTTCTAAATAGGTTCCTTTAAGCTAGTGTATTGTTGGTTCACTTACATTTTCCTTCGATTTCCCTTCTAAATGTTTTTTTTCTTTGTTTTCTTTGTCTGAAATTCTCACTTCCTGTTCCTCCTCAGTAAGCTGTTCTGGCTGACGAACCCCCAGCCAGAACAGCTTGGATGATGGGGGCAAGCTTACTGAGGAGGAACAGGAAGTGAGAAATTCAGACTAAGAAAAAAAATATTTAGGGAAATCGAAGGAAAAGGTAAGTGAACCAACAATGCACTAGCTTAAAGGAACCTATTTAGAAAATAAAAAACAAATCTTTACAACCCCATTAAGCTATCTCACCACAACTGTGTCAGTTATAGAGTGTGCAATCTATAAACGCTTTCAGTGCTTCGATTAGGGAAGCAGAACAGGCATACAGTATTTACAACTGAATAATACTTCTAGCTAAAAAATTGTGTTTGTTTAAATGTGGTACATAAATCAAGGATGACTTATCTTCCTATATCACTTAAAGGATTTGTAAAGTCAGAAGGTTTATTATCTTAATGCTTTCTCTGCATTAAGATAAAAAGCCTTCTGTGTGCAGCAGCCGCCCCAGCACCCCCTAACACTTACCGTATTTATCGGGGTATTGCGCGCTCCGGCGTATAGTGCGCACCCCTAATGTGGACCCGCAATTCCTGTAAAAAAAAACATTTTAGTACTTACAGTTTTGGTGTCTTGCGCGGCAACCATCGGTGGCCTCGTCAGGTCCGCCGTCCGTCTGCGGTGTCCTCCCGGTTTCTGCCGCGCTGTCTCCCCGTCGAATCGCCGCTTTCCGCGCTCAGTTTGAATGCCTGCACCGAGTGCAGTACACTCGGCTACATTCGGCAAGGCTCGGCTTCGCTCGTGCTCACGCTCTGTGACGTTTATGCGTGAGCACGAGCGAAGCCGAGCCTGGCCGAATGTAGCCGAGTGTACTGCACTCGGTATATGTCGGCGCAGGCATTCAAACTGAGCGCGGGAAGCCGGTATCGGCGTATATCACACACCCATGATTTTCCCCTTATTTTAAGGGGAAAAAAGTGCGCGGTATACCCTGGTAAAAACTTACATTGCCCCATCTCTGTTCAGCGATGTCCACGAGTGTTTCGGCCATCCGAGACTCTCCCTCCTGATTGGCTGAGACACAGCAGTGGTGTCAGCTCAGGGGCCCCCTGATCTTTCATGCATAGATTGCCTGAAGATACAAAAAACACTTCAGCCTGTACAACCACTTTAATGTGTAAGAATATGACCTAGTTGGCCAGTGCCACCCAGATTTCTTTTTTTTTATATAAGTTCCCTATAGTAAGATGGGAATGTGGCCATCATGTTCCCCTAATCTCTTTAAAGTACACTAGTAACAGGCAGGGGCGGACTGACAACTTATGGGGCCCCCGGGCAATAGAAGACTATGGGGCCCCTGGGCTTACAGATGGCCACCACGCCAGGAGGCAGTGCAGAGGCGGGGCAGCTACAGTAACATCTCGGGATTTTCACATCAGAAGCATGTTGGTTTCAGACATATCAGGGACAGATGTAAAAAACATCGATTTTTACATACTGCCCCTGGTTTTACTGAGCCTGGCAACCCTGATGGGGGCCCCTAGTGACATGGGGCCCTCGGGCAGTTGCCGAGTGACTCAATGGTCAGTCCGCCCCTGATAACAGGTGAATTCTATTTGTTTCCAATTGCTCTCTCTCTCTTTCTTCATCCAGTATATTATCGCTTTGCACAATAAGCAATGTACTCACACAAGAAACCCTTGCAGATTTGAGTAGTTCTTGCTGATTCACTTGCTCAGAAAACCATACATATGCTTCTTTATATATTTCCTGAATCCCCTTCTGTATTATTTGAGATCTGAAAAGCTAATAGCACAGTGGGTATTCATGCTATTATCAGGTTACAATGTAGTAAAGCCTATTTAAATGATGATTACACATGTTAATGAGCATCGTTATAATGTACTACACAGCACATTACCTTCAATAAATATAATTGTTTATGCACAGTAATGAGGGGATGGAATGCCCCAAAAACTAATGGCATTCACTGAATGGTTATTTATTGCTATAAAAGTCTGCCATTAGACGTGGACATCTTAGAATGCTTTTTACTGTATGTGCTCATGTGTGTTTCTTCTTAAAAAGCTGCCACTCAGCTCTCCCTCCTTCTGACATTGAGACGGAACAACAGTGAGACTTTCCATAGAATTTCATCTTAATGCTGCAGTCTACCTGCAGAAGCAGGAGGAGGTTTCATTTGTAGAGTTTAATGAAGGTCATTAAGTTTTACCCCTCAGTCAGGGTTAATGCATTACCTGGCAACCAAAATCGGATCTCACATCAGAACCTTGGCTGCGGACCAAGCTACTCAAACAAAACAGTTGTATAAAATTGCCCACTGGGAAGGTAAAAAAAATGTAAAAAAAAAACATTGAGGCAGTTTCTGCTCTGATTTACTGTCAATTCACTGATAGCTAATGTTATGAATGTGACTTAAATCTTGCCAGAAAAAAGTATACATAAAAGTCTGTCCACAGTATTCAGACCAATCTCTCATTTTAGTGATTTGGACAATCATGTTTTTCTTTTAGGGAATTTTAATTTCGCTTAAATGTCATTCTAGTTTTTTATTTTTTTGGGTAAACAAGAAAAATCACAAAATTAACATGTTCTTTGCCATTATAGATCAAAGTAATACGCTCACTTTAATCTAGCAGACCATAGCAATGTATACAGTAGTGACTTTGCTTTCCCTCACCCACCAGTCTTTTTAGCCACTGGGTGGGAAGGAAAGTCCTGTGTAAGCTACATGTTACTAGAGTTGTAGAAAAAAAAGGGCTATGGAGTTCCCTTGTGACCAGGGGACAAGTCCTGGTGAAAAAAGTGTGGGAACTCCCACCCAAGATCCACTCCCCCACCAAAAAAAAAAAATGATACGCTCATATGCATAATTACTAAACCGCATGTTTGTTTTTTTTCGATCCACTGTATCTTAGTAATCCTTTATGTTACTGGCCGCTTCCTGTATATGGATTCATCAGGTAGTGTGCGTATTCCGTCACTTCTTCGATGCCGCAATGTCTCCTGGGAGCTTTTGTCATTGGTCCCAGGAGACATTGCGGAGGTCTGCCGCGAGTTATCGCGGGATTTAGAAAGAAGCAAGTTCTTTCTAAATCCTGCAAAAAACTTGCGGCAGACCGCAATCAATGTCTCCTGGGAACAATGACAAAAGCTCCCAGGAGACATTGCGGCATCGAAGAAGTGACGGAATACCCGCACACTACCCGATGAATCCATATACAGGAAGCGGCCAGTAACATAAAGGATTAGTAAGGTTCGCCTGCCCCTAACAGTGACTAGAGCTGGGCATCGCCGCTTAGTGAAGGATCGGCTCGGGCGGCTCAGCTGCTCTTGGCTGCTCTAGTCCTGCAAAGGGAACTGAGTGTGTCCTGCTGTGAAAAAAGTGCAGGAACTCCGTTCCCACGCATTCCCGCAGGACTTGAGCCCTGCTTGTGACGGTGCTAAATGGCCGGAGTTCTGTCACATGGGGGTTGATGGACTAAAACTGGAGAGTGCAAAATCTTGTGCTGCTTTGCATGATAGCCATTCAGCTTCTAACATCATCTTGTTCAATTAAGCGTTGACAAAAAAACTGGAAGCTGACTTGCTACTATGCACAGCTGCACCAGATTTTGCACTCTCCAGTTTTAGTAAATCAACCCCATTGCGTCAAATGCTCCTTCATACCTGAAATTAATGGGTATTTTTTTTCAGCTCATGGCACTAAGTAGAGCCTTGGGGGAGCATAAAAAAGGTGAGTATATGAAACTATAATATAGCCTCTAGGAAAACATATATAATGTGTTGCAAGCCTATAGTACCTTTATCCAAATTATTTTGAGTTATAGAGGTCGGACTTGTTTGGTCCCCAACCAAAGTAACGAAAGTAGGGGCTACTGGACTATCATGGTACAAGTTAAGAGGGTAAAGTCAGGTATAGAAACATATACAGAAAAATTGAAAAAAATAATATTAATACACAATCAATAAAGCACAAAACAATATCATATACAGATTAAAAACATAGTGGCAATCCATACATATTACCAAAAAAGCATTCCCCAGAGGGGGAAAGTCAGAATGGGATTGTGGGTCGCAAAGAGCATCTTGACTAGTTTTGCGGGCTATTCCCGCTTCATCAGGAGAGTATCTGTGATTTAATTAATTAGCAAGTTAATAATATAGCTATACATGTGTATAGTACAATCTTATACATACAGAAACAATTATATACTGTACATATGGGGAGAAAGCGAGCATGAGTGCTTACCTACAAACCCTTGCCAATCAGGGATGAATGATGCCACCAAAACAGAGGGTCCCCCGGGTGACTAGGGGGTATGTGCTAGTAATGAACTAGCTGGCTAAAAAGGTACTATGAAGCAATCATTGGGAAACAAAATGTTATGAATGTAAATGTCCCATAAAGGGTCAATGGAGTAAAGGAAAGGAGGGGAGCCCAGTAGCCCCTACTTTTCGTAACTTTGGTTTGGGACCAAACAAGTCCGACCTCTATATCTCAAAGGTGAGTATATGCTGCAAGGCTAGGCTCACACTATTTTTGCGAATTGGATGCCGGTTTCACCGCATCCAATTCGCATGACAGGAGAGTGTGACCAGCTCTCAATAGAGCCAGTTCATACATCTCCGGGGCGGCTGGACCTAATTCAGACCTGAAACGTTGAACAGCAACGCACTGGACCCCCTGCCCTGTCATGTGGCTGCACATAGCGCAAAATCAGCCTTAAGGGGGTGGATTAACCACTTAAGGACCGCCTCCTGCAGATATACGTCAGCACGGCTGGGCACAAGCACGTACCTGTACGTCCTCTTTAAGTGCCCAGCCGTGGGTCGCGGGCGCGCGCCCGCGACCCGGTCTGAAGCTCCGTAGCCGAGGGGCACACGCAGACCCGATCGCAGCCGGAGTCCCGCAATCGGTCCCCGGAGCTGAAGAACGGGAAGAGCTGTGTGTAAACACAGCTTCCTGGAAAAGGAAACAAAAAAAAATTGTTGGGCTGTTGACACTGGCACAGATTGTTCAATTATCTTGAAGTGTATACAACATGAGAGCACCCAGATACTGCTTAAACATGCTCAAAATATCGAATAAATCACTTAACCATATCTTCTGCATGACACTGGCAGGTAAGTTAAGGTGATACAAAAGAAGACATTATTGAAAAATAACCCAATAAATCACATCTGGAGGTTGCTAAACTGAGAGGGACCCAGTTGTGATGTTATAAAAGATTTTGTGATTAGACCAGTATTTTTGGCCAAAGCTTAAAGTGACATGTGCGCCCAAAAGTCTAACGTCTTTTCCTGAAAAAACGAATTCTGATATACCTTCCTTATAATAATAATATGTTATAATACTTTTTACGTCAACTCTGATGGTAAATATGTAGAAAGCTCATACTTCTAAAGGAATGCTGATCTTCTAATGTTGTTATGCAAATTTTTGCCATTTGCAAGATAATTTTTGGACTTTTTAACGTAATCACACTTTTAAGTACTCTAACTGAGGCATATATTACAGGAACAGTTTTGCAATTCCATTTCTAAAAGTTTCTATATGAAGATTGTGTAGTACTCTTTATTACTACGTACAAACGGTACTATTGTACCTGCATAGGTGTGAACATAATATTCGCATATAATACATATGAACAGTATTTCCACCATGAAGTAACCTAACTTTCTAAATAATTTCATACTCCTTGGTCATTATACAACCACGTAATGTAATTGGATCAAATTAATCCCTCGAATTGGCTGTCCATATCTCTACTAATCTTCTACCATGTTTAACAGTTGGCTGTAGGCTTTTTGGGTTGGACACATAAACCTTTCCAGATGTCTGAAATGGTCTGAATAATGATTTTTCCTTTTTTTACTTACTCAGTGGTCCAAATTATGTATTCTTTGCACTCCTTACATGATTATTCATCTTTGTTTTTTTGGACTTAGGAAAACATTGTTTCAAAATAGTAGTTTTGCACTTTTTTGACAGATGTAAAGGAAATTCACCACTCATAACTACTCTGTCTCTTTGAAGTTTAATTACTTATGTTGCTTTAAAAACTCACATATCAAAGTACTGACACACTTCTTTAATTTAGTATATTGATACATTTTTGACACAGCTTTCTTTACAACTGTAATTTAATTACTTAGTTTAAAGTTACAAAGTTAAACTCTTGTGCCTCACCTCTAATATGTTAACAATATGGCAGACCTACCTGTCAAACAATGCCCTCGAGCAATGCTCTGTCAGTGGTTTCGGTAGTCATGGGTGATTCCATCTTCTCCTATTCTTCCTTCCAGGTTCACTTTGTTCAGCTGCTTGTATGGCCGGGCCGTAATGACATCACTCCAATGTATGCACACATGAGTAAAATCATCACAGCACAGGGCGGTGTCATAAATATACGCTGAGCTGAAGGCATGCAGAAGACTTTTTGACAGAAGACACCAATAGGATCTCTCCTGTCATAAAACCCCTACCTGTCAGAAGTTTTATATTTTTTAGTTGAATTCCACTTTAAAATAGGAAAGCCAAGAGCCTTATAATTGTTTTTATTTTTTGCAAACTAGCAACTGAGTGGAAATAATCTTATTTATTTTTCACAAGCATTTTCCCCTGGTTTTGGACACTTGGGCATTAAATATTTGCAGGTAATTTTTTTTATTATTATATTTAAATACCGGAGAGAGCTTCTGAAAACACTGCTGGGCATTATAGCAGGAACACATAATTAGAAAACCGACCGATCTCTCAACCACCGACCAACGAAACAGCGTTCGTTGGTCAAAATTGTCGCCAATATTAACAAATAAAAAAAAACGTTAAAAGAGCATACGCAGTTTTGACGTCTCACAAACAAGTGGGGTTGTCTACTAGTTCCACTCATGTGTGATAATGTTCAAGAGATGTTTTACAGACGACCTTCACACCAATGAATATAATATCGTTCGTTTGCAAACGATACAACACAATTTTTCCAATCTGTCTTTTTCGTTTACAATATCAATATCGAGTATTACTTGCTGGGCATCAACAAGTTGAAAGTCTGCCAATCGTTCGCAGAACAAAAAATTTCACCCGATTTTCTTATTGTGCATTCCTGCCATTAGTGTTGCCTTTGCCCCAATAGAAAGATTAATTTTTGTATACTTTTTTGCATGCCATTCTCGCCAGTACAGACATTTTACAGTTTTCACTGTAACAAAAGGTGATGGTAAATCTTTCAATGGGAATACATCTACTGGACAACCAAGGTTTTGTACAGATTGCCCATTGTTACCGCCCCCACAACAAGTAAGGCTGGGTTCACACCATTGCATATTGGATGCAGGTTCCAATTCGCACTAGCTGGAGATTTTGACCCATTCTCTATGGAGATGGTTCACATATCTCGGGAACGGGTCTGGTGTGATTTTCACAAAAACGATGTGCGTCTTTTGGTCTGTTTCAGGCTCGAATTCAGCCCAGGAACCAGGATGCACGGACCACTGCTGTGAGCGGCATATGGCTCATATGTGAACCCGGCCTTAAGGCCCATACACACGATATGAAAATCGAATGGAAAAATATGTACGACGAGCTGTCTGACGATTTTCGGATCGTTAGTATGGTTCTTTCGACAGCTGATTTCGCTTTTTCGTCAACACAAAAGCTGGATGTGCATACTATACACTTTTTTGTCAGATGTGAACTCAACGTCCGATTTTCATTTCATTAATACGGTTTTCGTATTAAAAAAAACGTAAAAGCAAGACTACACATGCTCAGAAACAGAAGAACACATACAAAACTATTCAACACATTACGTCACTTCTGACAATGTATTCTGTCGTACAAATTTTTTTGTATGGTGAGTAGCCTCTTCACCTTCAATGTGAGACTAGCATGCCACAAAAAATGAACGTTCGGTCGTCCAAAAATCTAAGCGAGTGTACGAGGCTTTAGACAGAATCATGTAAGGTGAAGTTGAAATGCTTTGCATTGGCTTGTTGAGTTCAACAGGCATCACCTGTCAAACCCATCCACTGAAATCAATAGGGCCACCTGCAACCATGTGGTAAACATATGGTTTGCAGTTGCTGTGTGTTTGTTTCAGGCAAATTCGCATTTAGCAAAAAATAAAAAATACGGGCATTCAAAAGACCACAGTGTCACCTTCTGAATCCCTGAAAGCTGCTGCCCTCTGATAATTGCTCTGCAGTGAATTACAGGGGTTTAAACCATTCCCAACTACTGTATATGCAAAATGTTTGGCTTTGAATCGTTTTCAAAGGGTTAACTTTTTTTTATTATGTTTGTTATATCACAGCTTAAATATTGTATTCATCATTTTATATAATTAACTAATGCACATTTATACAGTGTCGTCAGCAGAGCATTAAAATATATTTTTTACACTAAAACAATAAATGTTTTCCTATGTGTTCAGATTTTTCTTCAGCAAGTTTGAAAGTCAAAAGTGGGGGTAGTACAGTGTCTTTGAAACAGAATAGTAATCAGTGGAATAATCTAATTACATTTTTTTTTTTGCTCCTAAGAATAATTTATTATTTACACTTCTTATTATATATGTTTTTAGCTTCATTAGTCTACAATACTGGAAAAAATTATACCTTCCAGTCCTATTTATCAAATTAATGGTGCAATTTCACAGTGACACTTCTCACATTCATTAAAACAAGTATAGCAAAATACATTTACATTAAATTAGTGTTATGCAATAAAGATCTTGAGAGTGGCAATATGTTGTACTTGGAAAATATTTGCATACATCAGGAAACAACTCTAGTGTGATTTGAAGTTTTGCTATTATTGGTGAAGGGTGAATTTTATCCAGAATGCAACTCGTATTCACATTTGCTTTCCTGAATTAATTTAATTTCTTCCAAAAATGGTTTGCAATAAATCATGTAGCATGATAATTACATTTGAATAGTAAATATTTTGTATTTTCAGCACATTTCAATGTGTTGTTGCTACATTTATGGGAATTTAAAGTGTAACTGCAGCCAAAACATTTTTGTTTCTTTTTGATAGAGTGGGACAAGATTAGAATCTTTTTCAGGTTTTCATTGCTGTGTGTATCACTATTAGTACGATTTCCCTACACTTCTTGTTCCCAATGACACAACAGGATGTAAGTGGAACTCTCCTCAAAACAAGGGGAAATCCTTTTACAATTTCCTTTATGTTAACTCCCAGTTACAATGGTCACAAGGACGAATGCTAAGGGAGGTCCCACCAATGGGGATAAACACAAAAACTAAAGACAGGTGCTTTCTGTTCTGTTTGCAGTTCTACTTCTATTTTATCTTTATTTACTAATGCTAGTCCTTCTGATATTATCCGGAATTGCCAGCTGTCAAAATGACAGCTGGTAATCTCCATGTATTACATTTGCCAACAGCCGCTTCTGTTTAGAATGACTCTTGCAGACTATTTATTAATATAGATATTATTGTCATGTTATCTAAAACGATCTAACCATTTCTATGTAACCCCCTCATTAACCCTTAATTAATGCTAATCAGCATTTATTTCTCCCCTTTTCTTATTGGCTATTATTTTTATGCTACCGGTTTCATTTTAATCAGCTTATATTTCATGTTTTACCTTAAATGATTAGATTGTTGGTAGAACACCAGCCACAGGATGGACTGTGGGGGGCAGATCCACGTACATCGGCGCATAAATCCGCCGGGCGTAGCGTATCTAAGATACACTACGCCGCCGTAACTTTTTTTTTCGAATCCTCAAAGAATTCGCGCCGTAAGTTACGGTGGCGTAGTGTATCTTTGGCGGCGTAAGGGAGCGGAATTAAAATGGATGTGATGGGGGCCTGTTTTATGTAAATACGTCGTGACCCAACGTAAACGATGTTTTTTTTTAACGGCGCATGCGCCGTCCGTGGGGGTATCCCAGTGCGCATGCTCGAAAATTAAACCGGAACAAGCCAATGCTTACGATGGTGACATCATTCTACGCAAATCCTTATTCGCCAACGACTTACGCAAACAATGTAAAAAATTCAAAATTTGACGCGGAACGATGGCCATACTTAACATTGAGTACGCCTCATAATAGCAGGGGTAACTATACGCCGGAAAAAGATGAACGCAAACAACGTAAAAAAATGCACCGGCCGGACGTACGTTCGTGGATCTCCGTAACTAGGTAATTTGCATAGTTGATGCGGAATTCAACGGAAACACCACCTAGCGGCCGGCAGAAAAATGCATCTTCGAGCCGACGGCGTACTAAGACGTACGCCTGTCGGATCGATCCGAGATGCAGTCGTATCTTGTTTTGTAGATGCAAAACAAAGATACGACGTGGGAAATTTAAAATTACGCGGCGTATCAATAGATACACCGGCGTAATTCATTTGTGGATCTGCCCCTGGGTGTCTATAATAGCGCAGTGCCGCGTCCTGAATAGATTGGGACAACAGATGTTAAGAATACAGAAAAAATGTACTTTATGGGGCACCAATTATAAAAATACAAATACATTTATTAACATATAACCCGTGAAGGTTTGTTAAAAAAGAAAACACATACAATACATAAAATAAAATATTAAAAAGAGAACTGCAGAGACCATATATTGATCCAATAAAGGTCCAGAAAGAGTCAACACATCTCACAAGGGACGTGAATAACTGTAATGCATGATACGACAACTGTTATCTCGACATGTTTCGCTGAGACCGCTTCTTCGGGAGCTAGTAGTATCTCTAGAGAAAAACAGACTTTTATTGGTTTTTGGATTTACATGGCATTGTAAAACATTATTAAAATGCAACATAACATTGAAGACTACAAAATATCAACAAAAGGTTGATATGAACATTAAAGGAACACTAAAGGTTCGTTTTTTATTAGATCAATTGATTGCTGTAAGCTAGAGCAATTGAATATCACTTACCTTGTTTTTCCTTTTGACCTCCAAAACACAGTAATCCAGGTTTGAAAATGCCATTTCCTGTCACTCCTCTTCTTGCTTTCCACCAGCATCTGAGCTGTTTTGCATGGTGGAAAGCAGAATGTGCTCACCCCCTCCCTATGACTACAGCCCTGCGTGAAGATGCTCTCTTATCCCTCACAGGCATGGAGGCTAAGCCTAATGGGAACTGTAGTTCCCATTAGGCCGTGATGTAGCAAGAATGAATGCAAGAATTAATGCACACCGCAAACCAGAAAGTCAGTGAGAATAATGATTCAGGAGTGACGGAGGTGAATAAAACAGCTCAATTTCAACAGGTATCAAACTAGTTATAATGCAAAACATTACTTTTTACTTTATCAGCTACTGTCAGACTTTAATTTAAGAGGAAAATATTTTTGAGTATGATATTCTCAAAGATTTTGCGCCCAAAGTTACGGCGGCGTAGCGTATTAGGGCCGGCGTAAGCCCGCCTAATTCAAATGTTGAAGCTGTGGGCGTGTTTTATGCATATTAAGTGTGACCCCACGTAAATTACGTTTGCGATCTAAAGGCGCATGCGCTGTCCGTGGACGTATCCCAGTGCACATGCTCCAAATGACGTCGGCAAATCGTCAATGCTTTCGACGTGAACGTAACATACGGCCAGCCCCATTCATGGACGAGTTACGCAAACGACGTAAAACTTGAAAAATTTGACGCGGTTCGACGTCCATACTTAACATTGGCTGCGCCATCTTTTTGGTGGTTTATCTTTACGCCTGAAAACCCCTTACGTAAACGGCGTATTCTAGGTGTAAATCAGCGTACACGCCCCTAGCGGCCAGCGTAAATATGCAGTTGAGATACGACGGCGTAGGAGACTTACGCCGGTCGTATCTTAGCAATATTTAAGCGTATCTCAGTTTGAGAATATGCTTAAATATACGACGGCGGAGATTCGGACTTACGACGGCGTATCTACTGATACGCCCGTCGTAAGTCTACCTGAATCTGGCCCACTGTCTTAATGGAAGTATATGCCGTGCTAAAGCCTGGATATATATATAATTTCAATGCGCTACTGTGAGTAGACCAAAGTGTGAAAATAGTGTAAATAATATATTAAATGAATAAATATATATATAGAATACCCGGGGCAGCTATATCTAAAAGTGTTCACATAACACAAAAAGTAATAAAAAAGTAAAAGAGTGATAAGCGCTCCAGGTATGTGCAAAATGCAACCAAAGTGTATACGTAAATGAATAAACCACTATCAAAAGGTAAAGTGACCAAGCTCAAAAAGTGCAGTACGTGCCAAAAAATGATTATAAAAAAGTATATAATCTGATGTGATACATAGAGAGGATGTCCAGTCCTCTAGAAGTCCATATGCTCTGTAAAGCTAACACATAGATATATAAATAGTAATATACCGATAAACAAAGTGTATATAGGATGGTTTAAAGGTGAGTGAACAAGTATATAAAAGTGCAACAGTGGTGTTGATGGGACAGTCTATAGGTAGAGATGATGAGATGTATCCAAAGAAGATAGCTATGTAGAAGGTAGCAGTGTAACAATCCTCATTAGTCTTGTAGTGCCCTTACCATGAAGGTGCTATATGTGCGCATATAGGGATATCCCTCCGGGTCTGCGATCGTTCCTGTTCTGGGGACAGTCAGTGTATGTTGTTCCAGCAGTTGTGTTCAATTAAGCTCTCCTGGGCGTGTGTCTCCCGATGTCCTCCGGATCTCCGGTCACCTTTCTCCTAGGGTCACTTGTTTCCCATGTCTAGTAACTGCTGCATACCTCCATAATGTTCTCAATTGTATTGTTCAGTGGGTAAAACAGTGGGGTGGGGAGAGAAGAAAATAGCCTCCAATGGTGTAGTAGGATTAAGCATCCAAAGGTGTTTATTAAGGGTTAAAAAAGCAAGTGGCACACACAATGCTTAAATAGCAAAATAGCGTATAAAAAACAAAGTACAGACGTGGCGTTTTGAAATTGCCGCCTTGCGTCTGATAGCCTCCGGCTTGTGTGAGTATAGTCCTCGGTCTCGACTCGGTTCCCACCGGGAACCGAGTCGAGACCGAGGACTATACTCACACAAGCCGGAGGCTATCAGACGCAAGGCGGCAATTTCAAAACGCCACGTCTGTACTTTGTTTTTTATACGCTATTTTGCTATTTAAGCATTGTGTGTGCCACTTGCTTTTTTAACCCTTAATAAACACCTTTGGATGCTTAATCCTACTACACCATTGGAGGCTATTTTCTTCTCTCCCCACCCCACTGTTTTACCCACTGAACAATACAATTGAGAACATTATGGAGGTATGCAGCAGTTACTAGACATGGGAAACAAGTGACCCTAGGAGAAAGGTGACCGGAGATCCGGAGGACATCGGGAGACACACGCCCAGGAGAGCTTAATTGAACACAACTGCTGGAACAACATACACTGACTGTCCCCAGAACAGGAACGATCGCAGACCCGGAGGGATATCCCTATATGCGCACATATAGCACCTTCATGGTAAGGGCACTACAAGACTAATGAGGATTGTTACACTGCTACCTTCTACATAGCTATCTTCTTTGGATACATCTCATCATCTCTACCTATAGACTGTCCCATCAACACCACTGTTGCACTTTTATATACTTGTTCACTCACCTTTAAACCATCCTATATACACTTTGTTTATCGGTATATTACTATTTATATATCTATGTGTTAGCTTTACAGAGCATATGGACTTCTAGAGGACTGGACATCCTCTCTATGTATCACATCAGATTATATACTTTTTTATAATCATTTTTTGGCACGTACTGCACTTTTTGAGCTTGGTCACTTTACCTTTTGATAGTGGTTTATTCATTTACGTATACACTTTGGTTGCATTTTGCACATACCTGGAGCGCTTATCACTCTTTTACTTTTTTAAAGCCTGGATATACCTGGATATATTTTTCAGCATTGATGGTGCCTTTTCAGATGTGCAAGCTGCCCATTTCATACACACTAATGCGCTCCCATAGCATCAGAGACGCAGTCTTGTGAACCATGAATCATGGTTCCCAAATATAATGTCAAATTTTTATTTGTCTGACCACATTGCAATTTTACTCTTTTCTTGATCATATTCAGATATGGCTTCTTCTTTGTATTAAAGGAGTTGTAAAGGAAAACATTTTGTTGCTGAAATGACTGTTTACAGGGTCTAGAGACATAATAGTTAACTGATTCCTTTTAAAAATGATTAAAAATAGATAAAAATCAATCATATAATGTACCTGCACTTTCTAGTTTCGTTTTTGCATGTTGTTTCCTGCTTCTCTGATGTACAGAACCACAGAGCCAATACAGGGCAGTGATGGTTTGGAAAATGAAACTGATTGGTACTATGGGGTTTTAGACACACAGTAATCACACCTCCTTGATTAGTGATCACAGAGAGAAAGCTCCCAGTACTGTGGTCATCAGGAAACAGACAACCAGGAAGTGTGGAGATCAGAGAAGAATTACAGCAACTTGAGAGCAAAAACGAACAATGAGGACATGAAAACAGCACTGCATTAAGGTAAAGGAAGCTATTAAGATAACAAAATTCCTTTACAAACCCTTTAAGGAGCTTCACCCTGCATTTTTGGATGGCACGGCAAACTGTGTTCACAGACAGTGATTTTTGGAAGCCCATGAGTGTCCATGCAGTGATATCCATGAGAGAATCATGTCTGTTTTTAATGCAGTGCCATCTGAGGGCCCAGAGATCATGCATTTAAGTGCAAAGATTTCTCAGGATTCTTGGAATCTTTTGATGATATTATGTACTGTAGATGACAATATATTTAAAGGCTTTGCAATTTTACATTTAGGAACATTGTTTGACAATTTTTAGACACAGTTTTTTCCAACCTCTACTCACCCTTACTTCTCAGACACCTTGATTCTCTTAGATGCCCTTTTTATACCCTGTTGCCAATTAATCCAATTAGTTGCAAAATGTTCTTCCAGCTCTTCCTTGTAAGTACCATTTACTTTTTCTGATTTTTGTTGCCCTGTCCCAACTTTTTTGAGATGTGTTGTTGCTATCAATTTCAAAATGACCCTATTTTTTCCTAAAATAGTAAATTTTCTCAGTTTAAACATTTGATATGTTTTATATTTTCAATTGTTATTAGAATATGGGTTTATGAGATTTGCAAATCATTGCATTCTGCCTACCTCTAGATTTTACACAGCGTTCCAACTTTTTGGGAATTGGAGTTGTAAATAGGCAGCAGTGATGGACTGCATGTTTGCTCACATACTTTGCATGGTATCCCAGGGGTCCTGAAACCCAGCCCTGTCTGTATGCCATCTCTACCACTTTCTGTAGTCAAGGGTTTGGCCCTGTTCTCCTCTACCTCCTGTGCCTCCAAATTAGTGCATAGGTATGACTGGTGATGGTATGGGTAAGCTGTTGATCAAAGGAGTCATTCCTGATGTGCAAATGTCCCAAATGTTGTGGCTCTAGGCACTTTACACAGTCTCTGTATAGTTTTTGTATTCCTAATTTCCATCAATAGTACCCATTTAGAACTTATAAAGCGATTACAAGGTCATTCTTACTATAAGCAAACATACCCTATTTAGGAACAAATATACATTAGCTATCTTTCTCATATGGGTTCAAGCACTGATAAAGTATATACAGTATTTTGTTTTTACAAATTGTATTTTTGCTTCATGTAAGGCTCTAAACTACTTTCAGTCTAATCCTTCACCACATATGCCTCCTCAGAAGATAGAAGAGTGTTCGGTTAAATGTTATTCATTCATAGGAGGTGCGTATATAAATATTTTATCTACTGGGTTTAGCATGGCAGTCTTTGGTCATATAAAGGACGACATATATTAAACTGCTGTATCTAGCTTGGAATCTTGAAAGCTTTGATGTAAAGTGTTTTCCATAATAAAGAAGATTGACCTGTCATGAGTGCCCTGTTTTACTTATTTATTTGCAAGGAGATATGTTTTGCCGAATGGTATTTATAGCTCTGGTGCTATATTCCAGTAACATAAGCTAAAGTACAGATATAAACCTTAGAGATGTATAGAGCTGATATTGCTGAAGTGAAGCTCATGCAACAAAGGAATGTCAGGGTAGACAACATATTGGCAAAGTTATAACACTGGGAGGTTGGGGCAGGCAGCAGATGATTAGTAATAACAAAAACACAATACTTAAAGGGGTTGTAAAGGTTCATTTTCTATTTTCTAAATAGGTTACTTTACGCTAGTGCATTGTTGGTTCATTTACCTTTTCCTTAAATTTCCCTTCTAAATGATTTTTTTCTTTGTTTTCTTTGTCTGAATTTCTCACTTCCTGTTTCTCCTCAGTAAGCTGTTCTAAATGACTTTCCACCGCTCGGGTGATGGTGGAAAGCTTACTGAGGAGGAACAGGAAGTGAGAAATTCAAACAAAGAAAAAAAACATTTAGAAGGGAAATCAAAGGAAAAGGTAAGTGAACCAACAATGCACTAGCTTAAAGGAACTGTCATGGTCTTACCTCTCTCCTGTCTCCTTCGTTTGACATGTGCTGGCGGCCATCTTGGTTTCTAGGTCTCTTGTAGCCTCCCACCCTGCGGCTCCTCCTTCCCACTGGGAGGAGCTGGATACCTGGCTCACATATATAGGAGGTCTGTGACTTCAGTTCCTTGCTTGGTCCTCCTGTGTGCACATGCTTCTAAGACTGCTGCTGCTTCTGGTTCCGATCCTGGCTTCGTCTGACTTCTCTGCTGGTTCCTGATCCTGGCTTCGTCTGACTTCCCTGCTGGTTCCTGATCCTGGCTTCGTCTGACTACTCTTCTGGTTCCTGACCTCTGGTTTCACCATCCGTTGGACTTTTGCTTTACAGCTTGATTTTCAATAAAGCCTTCTTATTTTCACTTATCTCTTGTTGTACGTCTGGTTCATGGTTCCGTAACATTAGGACCAAGCCATGAATTTTGACGGTACAGAGCCATCCTCGCTACCCACGCTGGTTGCCAGACTTGATCAGCTGGAGTCCCTGTTGGGTCAGTTCGCCGTGGCGTTGCAAACCCTGCTTGAACGCACGGTTCATGTCGCTCCCGTTGCCGATGGGTCGGTTGTCGCTCCTGGGCCCGCTCCTACTGCCGCTCCGGTTGTTGCGCCAGAGTCTACCCCGACACCTGATGTTGCGCCTGCGGTGTTTCGGGGTATGTCCGGTTCTGCCCCCCTTCCACAGCAATTTGGGGGAGAGCCAACTCAGTGCCGAGGTTTCCTTAACCAAGTGGGCATTTATTTCGAGTTGCTGCCACATGCCTTTCCCACTGAGAGATCAAAGGTGGGGTTCTTGATCTCGCTGCTCTCTGACAAGGCCTTGTCCTGGGCCAGTCCTTTATGGGAGAACAACAATCCGGTGGTTGCCGAGTTTTCCGGTTTTGTTGCTTCTCTTCGGAAGGTATTCGATGTGCCGGCTCGCGCCGCCTCTGCTGCGAAGCTCCTTATGTCCGTCAGACAGGGTTCACGATCCGTAGCCGAATACGCCATTGAGTTTCGTACCCTGGCAGCAGAGGTAGGTTGGAATAATGAGGCCCTGGTCGCTGCTTTCTCTCATGGTCTCTCGGATGCCTTGAAGGATGAGGTTGCAGCTAAGGACCTACCAGTGGAGCTCGAGGCTCTTATTTCTTTCCTGATTTTGATTGACACCAGACTCAGGGAGAGACCTTCCTTTAAGGAGTGCCTGCGGAGGCCTCCTAACAGTTTGGCGCCTAAGTTTGCTGTCCCACCCGTGCCTCCCTCTCCTCCCACGCCTCCTGGGGTTGACTTGTCTGGGGGTGAACCCTCGCAGCTGGGGTTTGCTCGCTTGTCCGAGGGGGAGAGGGTACTCCGGAGACGCGAGGGCCGATGCATGTACTGTGGTCTCGATGGGCATTTTCGGTTGGCATGTCCGAACCGTCCGGGAAACGCTCGCACCTGAGATCCTGTCGGGGGCAGATCTTGGGTGGAGTCTCCTCGTCCCCGGTTTCCCGTGTTGATAAACCACTGATCACTGTTGTCCTCTCCTGGGTCGGGGGCTCGGTGACGACCCAGGCGTTGGTGGACTCTGGTGCTGGTGGTTTTTTCATTGATAGTGAGTTCGCTGCCGCCAATTCCATTCCTCTACAGGCTCGAGGTTCCCCGCTGGCTCTAGAGGCGATAGACGGCAGACCCCTCCAACCGTCACACGTGACTCATGAGACCCTTCCAGTGGGGGTAGCCATTGGTGCCGCTCACAGAGAGTCGGTCTGCTTCCAAGTTATTTCGTCTCCACACTACTCGGTGGTCTTGGGGTACCCCTGGCTCCAGAAGCATAATCCGACTTTTGACTGGAGATCGGCCGAGATCCTCTCATGGTCACCACAGTGTGGGGCTAAGTGCATCCATGGGCCTGTCAAGTTGCTGTGTACTTCCTCGGACTCTCTGTTGCCTCCTGAATACGAGCAGTACCGGGATGTATTCGATAAGGTACGCGCAGTTGCCCTACCTCCGCACCGCCCATATGATTGTGCCATTGAGTTACAACCTGGTGCCGTTCCTCCTCGCGGCAAGGTCTATCCACTGTCGGTTGCGGAGAATGAGGCCATGGAGGAGTACGTGATGGAGGCGCTGTCCCGTGGTCACATTCGCAAGTCCTCGTCCCCGGCAGGGGCTGGATTTTTCTTTGTGAAAAAGAAGGGCGGTGAGTTGAGGCCTTGCATCGATTACACGGGTCTCAATCGCATCACGATCAAGAACGCTTACCCGATACCCTTGATTTCCGAGCTGTTCGATCGCCTTAAAGGGGCCACGGTCTTTACCAAACTCGACCTGAGGGCGGCATATAACCTGGTAAGGATCAAGGCGGGCGATGAGTGGAAGACCGCCTTTAACACCAGGACCGGTCATTATGAATCCTTGGTTATGCCCTTTGGGTTGTGCAATGCGCCCGCAGTCTTTCAGGAATTCATCAACGATGTTTTCCGTGACCTGTTGCAGCAGTGTGTGGTGGTCTATTTGGATGACATCTTGGTATATTCTGAATCCAGGGAGGCCCACATTCTGGATGTCAAACGAGTGTTGCAACGGTTACGAGAGAACAAGCTGTTCGGTAAGCTTGAGAAATGCGAATTTCACCGATCCCAGGTAACCTTCCTAGGTTACATCATCTCCGCTGAGGGGTTCTCCATGGATCCTGAGAAGGTTTCGGCTGTCTTACAGTGGCCTCAGCCCAGTGGTCTTCGTTCCTTGCAGCGTTTTTTGGGCTTCGCCAATTATTATCGGAAGTTCATCAGGGACTTCTCCATGCTGGCCAAGCCTCTCACGGATCTGACCAGGAAGGGCAGTAATTCCCAGGTCTGGCCGCTCGAGGCCATCCGGGCTTTTGAGGCCCTAAAATCCGCCTTTGTGTCAGCTCCGATTCTGTCTCATCCCAACCCTGGGTTGCCCTTTGTCCTCGAGGTGGACGCGTCCGAGACGGGAGTAGGCGCCCTTCTGTCTCAGCGTAGGACACCAGAGGGTCCGCTGCTTCCTTGTGGGTTTTACTCCCGGAAACTGTCATCCGCGGAGTGCAACTATCAGATTGGTGACAGGGAGTTATTGGCCATAGTGCAGGCTCTCAAAGAGTGGAGGCACTTGCTCGAGGGCTCGGTGGTTCCGGTTCTCATCCTGACGGACCACAAGAATCTGACCTACCTTTCTGAGGCCAAGAGATTGACACCACGTCAGGCCAGATGGGCTCTGTTCTTGTCACGTTTTAATTACGTGGTCTCCTACCTACCTGGTTCCAAGAACATCAGGGCGGATGCCTTATCACGGCAGTACTCCGAGCTGTCCAGGGAGGAATCTATACCGACTTCGGTCATACCTCCGAATCAGATCCTGGCCGCCATTCGCACCAGCCTGACCTCTCCCCTTGGTGAGCAGATTTTGGCGGCTCAGTCTGGTGCTCCCTCTGGGACACCCAACGGCAGATGTTTTGTGCCTGAGGAGTTGCGCACTCGGTTGTTGCGAACCTACCATAACTCCAAGACCGCGGGGCATCCTGGTAAGAATCAGCTGTCCTGGGCTGTTTCACGTCTGTTCTGGTGGCCTTCCCTACGTTCCGACATCGCCGCATATGTAGCGGCATGCTCTGTTTGTGCCCAAAGTAAGTCCCCTCGGCACCTTCCGTTGGGCCTGCTGCAACCCATAGCCACCGGGGAGCGCCCATGGTCACACCTGGGGATGGATTTCATTGTGGACCTCCCTGCATCCCGAGGCCATACGGTCATTCTCATGATTGTGGATCGGTTTTCCAAAATGTGCCACTGTGTTCCTCTCAAGAAGTTACCCTCTGCACAAGAGTTGGCCACGATTTTTGCCCGGGAGGTCTTCCGGTTGCACGGTTTGCCCAAAGAGATAGTGTCGGATCGGGGGAGTCAGTTTGTGTCCAGGTTCTGGCGCGCCTTTTGCTCCCAGTTGGGGATTCATCTCTCCTTCTCCTCGGCCTACCACCCTCAGTCCAATGGGGCCGCAGAACGATCCAATCAGGCCTTGGAGCAATTCCTTCGTTGCTATGTCTCCGATCACCAGGACAATTGGGTTGACCTCCTGCCTTGGGCTGAGTTTGCCAGGAACACGGCTGTGAACTCTTCCTCTGGGACGTCTCCCTTCATGGCCAATTATGGGTTCCAACCTGCCGTGTTACCGGAGGCATTCTCTCCCCAGGATATTCCGGCTGTGGAGGATCACCTTTCTGCTCTACGTGCTTCTTGGGTACAGATCCAGAGGTCCCTTGAGGTCTCTGCGCAGCGCCAGAAACTCCAGGCTGATCGCAGACGAGCGCCTGCTCCTTCCTACCAGGTCGGAGACCGTGTATGGTTGTCCACCCGCAACCTCAACCTTCGAGTGCCCACTCCCAAGCTGGCTCCTCGCTTTGTTGGTCCCTTCCGAGTGCTTCGCAGGGTAAACCCGGTAGCCTATGCCCTTGCGCTTCCACCTGGCATGCGGATCTCCAACGTGTTTCATGTCTCCCTGTTGAAGCCACTGGTGTGCAATCGCTTCACTTCCTCGGTTCCTCGGCCTCGTCCGGTCCAAGTGGGCAATCACGAGGAGTATGAGGTGAGCAATATCCTGGACTCACGCCTGGTTCGCGGTCGGGTGCAGTTTTTGGTCCACTGGCGTGGTTATGGTCCTGAGGAGCGTTCCTGGGTTCCCTCCGCAGATGTCCATGCTCCTGCCTTGCTCCGAGCCTTCCACGCACGCTTCCCTCAGAAACCGTTTTTTGCACCGCGGAGGAGGGGTCCTTGAGGGGGAGGTACTGTCATGGTCTTACCTCTCTCCTGTCTCCTTCGTTTGACATGTGCTGGCGGCCATCTTGGTTTCTAGGTCTCTTGTAGCCTCCCACCCTGCGGCTCCTCCTTCCCACTGGGAGGAGCTGGATACCTGGCTCACATATATAGGAGGTCTGTGACTTCAGTTCCTTGCTTGGTCCTCCTGTGTGCACATGCTTCTAAGACTGCTGCTGCTTCTGGTTCCGATCCTGGCTTCGTCTGACTTCTCTGCTGGTTCCTGATCCTGGCTTCGTCTGACTTCCCTGCTGGTTCCTGATCCTGGCTTCGTCTGACTACTCTTCTGGTTCCTGACCTCTGGTTTCACCATCCGTTGGACTTTTGCTTTACAGCTTGATTTTCAATAAAGCCTTCTTATTTTCACTTATCTCTTGTTGTACGTCTGGTTCATGGTTCCGTAACAGGAACCAATTTAGAGAATAAAAGATGAACCGTTACAACCCCTTTAAGATAGGTTGCAGACAGATGAAATATCTAAGATTCCTTTACCAGGAGTATTAGCGGAATCAAAGGGCATTCTTTAACCACTTCCATACCAGGCACTTACGCAGCTTCCCGCCCAAGCCAATTTTCAGCTTTCAGCACTGTCGCAATTTGAATGGCAATTGCGCGGTCATGCTACACTGTACCCAAACAAAATTGGCGTCCTTTTTTAGCCTTTTTTAGCCATCGACGGCTCTTCCTGTTTACATCGTGATCAGCCGTGGTTGGACACGGCTGATCACGTGGTAAAGAGTCTCCGTGAGAGACTCTTTACCGAGATCGGTGTTGCGGGGTGTCAGACTGACACCCTGCAACAACGATCGCCGCGATGCGCGCCCCCGGGGGCGCGCAGCGGCTGAGAATCCTGAGGACGTCATATGACGTCCAGTCAGGATTCTACAACCACTTTGCCGACGTCAATTTGTCATTGGCGGGCGGCAAGTGGTTAAAGTCACTTTTTCACTAGTGCACTGAGCATAGTTTGTATTTGCAACCTGTTGATTAGGGTTGCTGCATGGCTGGTAAAAATGAAATATGTTTCCAATCAGTATTATCAAAAAACATAAGGTCTGTATTTTTTCCCACAAAACATTTTTGTGATGTCGACGAACACTTCAGGACATTTGTGTTTCATTTTGCCCAAATTCACCAGATGGTTCAGGTGGCACAAAAGGGGGATGCAATTGTTGCAGCTTCACAGAGGACCTGGTGGTAGCAGCAGAATAAAATAAGGTGAAATTGTGATGCTGCATACCTGCATAAACCTCAGAAGAAAAATGAAGCCAAAGTCCAAGCTAGAGGTTAGACAAGTAGTTGGGTAGAAATTCCTTTTTGTCTACTTGACATCTTGAGCTGACATATAAGTGGACCCAATGTATTGTATTAAAGAATAATATTTGATGAAGTTTACTCTCTGATACTTCTGAATAGAGGTTGTGAGTTGATCAGTTGATTCCCCAATCTGTTAGCAAGGAAAAAAAAGTCACTAGACAGGTGCCAGACACTTCTCATCTGAAACGTGGAGTAAACTGCATTATTTAATGCAGTAATATCACCCACTCTCTAAGCGGTCAGCTCCACTGGAAGACTGGGCATTAGCAATTTAGCGCCAAAATGCAAGAATAGTAAGGTATCTTGTGCCAATTAGATGTTCTGAAGCTTTAGCAATTGACAGCAACAACATAAATGTAAATTCCTGGTGACGATTGCCTTGATGCCTCTACAATGGCCGTTGGCTGACCTCACTTGGTTTCTGGGGTAGGTGTTGGTTTGGCCACATTTTTCAGCAACCACCATGTCTATTTTCTTATTAAATGCTTGTCAATCAGAATTGTTATTGGTATTATGTTGTACACATTCTTTGTTGTTATAGAACTCAATTCCCTTGAATTGTCTCCTGAAGAGTTGGGCTAACACAAAACATGTTGAGTTCAACTGACTACATGCACATCTTTTCCTTGGACCAACATCCTTGGTGCAAGTGATATCAGCTGTGTAGTGTAGTAAAGCCCTATAGAGGGTTAATTGTATTTATTGTGTTTTATCCAAGATGTTTTGTAATGTCATGCAATTTGTAATACAAATTTTGTGCTTTTAATTGATTGTGATGTCTCATGACAGTACCAAGAAACTCCTGTTGCTCCACCCTTCCTTTTGTACCAAAAGATAAATGTATAGAGTGACCACCGACTTTAAAGAGGTTCTAAGGGTTAATTTTTTATTTTCTAAATAAGCTCTTTTAAGCTAGTGCATTGTTGGTTCACTTACCTTTTCCTTCGATTTCCCTTCTAAGTGTTTTTTTCTTCGTCTGAATTTCTCACTTCCTGTTTCTCCTCAGTAAGCTTGCCCCCATCATCCGAGCCATTCTGGCTGGGGGTTAGTCAGTGTGCTCGCCCCCTCCCTTGGGACTACATCCCTGCGGGGAGACGCTGTGAACCAACAATGCACTAGCTTAAAGGAACCTATTTAGAAAATAAAAAAACGAACCTTTACAACCCCTTTAAGTAAATCTGTTATAAGAGAAATATCAAGGCTGCCATCCTGGGACTCCATTTGATAGGCACATCATCATGTTGGTCTACTGTCTACTGTCTCCACTACCCTGCTGTGTTGCTCCTGCTCCTCCTTACTCCAAGGGAATGCTAGGGAATTATGCACATCCTGTAGCTGCATACATTTTTGGGCTTCAGTGATGACATCAGTAAAAAGAAGCACTGATTACAAAGTTGGAGAAAGTTGTAAAGCTTTAGTATTATATGATATAATTGTAGAAAGAAATGTTTGGACAGCCGCACTCTGGAAAACCCTTCTCGGTTGCCTTTTATTGATAAAAGTATTCAAACACCACACATCACAGAAAAGACAGGGGCATACAGCATAGCTAGCATGTAAGAAAATGCACAAAAAATATATAGCATCAAACAAAACACCATGTGATCAACATCAACCAATAATACAGACTTCCCAATTGAATGATGGGTGTGGACACACTTATGGGTGTGGACACACTTGGAAACCATACTACACCAGCTTAACCCTTTGAAACAAAGGACTGTGAACTAGATGTGAAAAGAAAGGAAAATCCTTTTAACCCCCCTGACGGTAAACCCGAGCGCGACTCGGGGTTGGTTTTACATGTTAGGATCGGCAAACCCGAGTCGCGCTCGGGCTGGACGGGCTTACCTTTCGCTGGATCCACAGGCTTGGTTTACTCACCTTGTCCCTGGATCCAGCGATGCCACCCGCTGTGTGAGCGAGCGGGACCTCCTCGCTCGATTCACAGTCCCCGTGTGACGCCGATCTCCGTTCCCTGCGACGTTACGACGCACGGGGACGGAGAACGGCGCCAAATTCAAAAAAGTAAACAAACACATTACATACAGTATACTGTAATCTTATAGATTACAGTACTGTATGTAAAAAATACACACCCCCCTTGTCCCTAGTGGTCTGCCCAGTGCCCTGCATGTACTTTTATATAATAAAAAATGTCATTTCTGCCTAAAAACTGTAGATTGTCCAAAAGTGTCCCTTTATGTCAAAAATGGTTTTAGATCAGCTAGAAAACAGCGATAATAAATTATAATCACTTGCAGAATTGTGCGATAGCGATTTGCGGGGAAATTCGTCATAAAAAAAATAAAATAATGACAGCGACAATTCTGCAACTGCAAATTTCAGTGATTTTGAGTTGATTACATTATTGAATAATTTTTATTATAATTATATTATTATTTGTTATAATTATTTATAATTATTTATTATATTATAATTTATAATTTTGTTTTAAAAAAAAAATCATACCCGGGATGCCTACAAGACTCTTGCTTGGTCAGATTTAAGTGAGTTATTTCTAAAAATTACAGGCCTACAGTATAAAACGCCAATTTCCTTGCAAAATAAATGTACCGCTTTTGGTACGTAATTCCAGACAGAATCATACCGCCAGGGAGGTTAATGTGTGCATGGGAAATGAATAGAATGTGAAAATAAAGTGGCGAAATGAAAATAAATGAACTGTGTTGATATTATGGTGACATAGTGTAATAAAATTAAATTAAATTCGGTTGAATGAAATTAGATTAAATCCAAATATATGTGATTGTAAATTTATACAAAAAGAGTAAAGTATATATATATGTGAAAATGGAGGTCTGTACCATAGGGACAATATAGACACACTAATACTTGGAGAGGTGATACTTGTGAGAAATCTATATATGTGTTTTATTATCCAAAAAGACATGTATAACAATATAAATATAAATATAAATAGTGATGGTGAGAATGTGAGGAAATTTATATATCTGTGTGTGGCAATTGGCGACGGTGCCGCTATAGTTTATATATAAGTGTCATCAAAAGCCTCTATAGATACAATAGGCGTGTCAATTTGTGAACTAAACTTATAAAGAGATATATGTTTACATGAGAAATTAACAAATACATGATGCATTGTGTGAGAGAGATTGGCTGGAAATTGATTAGATGGCTATGTTTTCCCTGTGTATGTTTGTTATATGCAATGCATTATATTATGTGTGGTATGGACATCATTTCTAAAATATAATTGTTTTAAGTCATAAACACTGGTATATAATTCATACATAAAATTCATACATGAAATTAAAATAGGTACAAAGGAGTAAGATGTTACCAATATATTAATCTCTGTATGATCAAATAGCCCCATGCAAATGGAGAATTTGATGGTTATAATGAAATTACACCATGATCATTGATACTCACCTTAATGGGGCTATTTGATCATACAGAGATTAATATATTGGTAACATCTTACTCCTTTGTACCTATTTTAATTTCATGTATGAATTATATACCAGTGTTTATGACTAAAAACAATAATATTTTAGAAATTATGTCCATACCACACATAATATAAAAGGATATATTTTAAGCTTTCTTTTAATTTTGATGATTATGGCTTATAACTAGTGAAACCCCCAAATTAAGTATTTTAGAAAATCTGAATATTACATAAGACCAATAAAAAGAAAATAATTTTTACTACAGAAATGTTGGCTTACTGAAAAGTATGTCCAAGTACAGTATAGTATGCACTCAATACTTAATCGAAGCTCTTTTTGCATGAATTACTGCATCAATGCGGCTCTAGAATTTCCTGGTAGAGGGCTGCGCTGACTTGATAAGTCACAGTGGACCAACACCAGCAGATGACATGGCTCCCCAAATCATCATGGACTGTGGAAAATTTTGCATTTCATTTGGAAATCAAGGTCCGAGAGTCTGGAGGAATAGTGGCGAGGCACAGAATTGAAGTTGCATGAGGTCCAGTGTGAAGTTTCCACAGTCAGTCCATGGTATTTTATCACGTCCAAAGTCAGCACAGCTTTCTACTAGGAAATTCTAGAGCACTTCATGCATCCCTCTGCTGACCAGCTCTATGGAGATGCCGATTTCATTTTCCAGCAGGACTTGGCACCTACCCACACTGCCAAAAGTACCAATACCTGGTTTAATGATCTTGGTATCACTGTGCTTGATTGGCCATAAAACTCGCCTGAGCTGAACCCTGCAAAGAATTTGTGGGGTATTGTCAAGAAGAAGATGAGAGACACCAGACCCAACAATGCAGATGAGCCGAAGGCCACTATCAAAGAAACCTGGGCTTCCATAATACCTCAGCAGTGCCAAAGGCTAATCGCTTCCATGCCACACAGCATTGATGCAATAATTCATGCAAAAGGAGCCCCGATCAAGTATTGAGTGCATACTACACTCTACATGGTCATACTTTTAAGTAAGGTAACATTTCTGTATTAAAAATCCTTTTTTTTATTGGCCTTATGTAGAATTCAAATTTTCTGAGATAATGGATTTTGAGTTCTCACTAGCTGTAAGCCATAATCATCAAAATCAAAAGAAATGTGCTTGAAATTTTTCACTCTGTGAGCAACACATCTATATAAAATCAATGAGTTTCACTTTTTGAATTGAATAACTAAAATAAATTAACTTTTTGATGATTTTCAAATTGTATGAGATGCACCTGTGTGTGTGTATATATATATATATATATATATATATATATATATATATATATATATATATATATATATATATATATATATATATAGAGATATATATAGAGATATATATATCTATCTATATATATATATATATATATTTATACACACTATATTACATGCACATGAACTTTAATGGCATTCAAGTCTTAGTCCGTAGTGTTCAATGTTGAGTTGGCCCACCTTTTGCAGCTATAACAGCTCCAACTCTTCTGTGAAGGCTGTCCACGAGGTTTAGGCATGTGTCTATGGGAATGTTAAGGTCGGGACTCTGTGCAGGCCAGTCAAGTTCCTCCACCCCAAACTTGCTCATCCATGTCTTTATGGGCCTTGCTTTGTGATCTGGTGTGCAGGATTAGAGCAAAGACTGCGAGCCAGGCCTTCTCGTTCTCATCAGTGCCTGACCTCACAAATGCACTTCTAGAAGAATGGTTTGTCAAACATTCCCATAGATACACTCCTTGTGTACATCCTTTCGAGAAACGTTGAAGCTGTTATAGCTGTAAAGGGTGGGCCAATTCAATATTGAACCCTACGGACTAAGACTGGGATGCCATTAAAGTTCATGTGTGTGAAGGCAGACATCTGAATACTTTTTGGTAATATAGTGTATATTGCTATCTATTTTCAATCTGTAATAGTCTTTTC